>NW_027494142.1:0-167034 GCF_021521415.1 Bidens hawaiensis | reverse complement strand
CAACGGGAAGTGGTCTTTTCGAGTAGCATTATTCAACCTCCGGTAGTCAATACAAACCCTCCAACCGGTAACCGTACGCGAAGGGATAAGTTCATTCTTTTCGTTCATAACAACCGTCATCCCCCCTTTCTTTGGTACAATTTGAGTCGGACTTACCCATGAAGAATCCGAAATCGAATAAATCACCTTGACATCTAACAACTTAAGCACCTCTTTCTTGACAACTTCTTTCATATTTGGATTCAAACGCCTTTGGGTTTGAATGTGACATTCGTGACAAAACGATGTATACTTTATTCACTACGTAGTGAGTAAACGATAAATCGATTAATTCGTAGCGATTGAAAGAGTAACCGACTGATACTGAGTAAGACCCGTATATATATACTAAGGGGTCATATATGAGTTATATATATGTTATAGAGGCAAACATATTGATATTTAGGCCTCAGTATGTTTAAAACCATTTAAACGAAAAAGGTTTTGTTTATCGATACACTATGAGTTTAAACGCAATCGTTAACATCAAAATGAGCATTGTGACATGCTTGTGCTTAGGGGATGTTTGTGCTTAGATTGTGACATGCTTGTTTTTAGGTTATGAAACTTTTCAGGGACATTAGGGATCACATAAGGGAGTCCATGTTCAAATTTGGTAATTATTTTGATAAACGGAGAATATTTGGCGAATTTATTACCTTTTATTGGCGTTTATTTGGGAAAAATAGGTAAACTTCATGAATAATTTTGAAATTTGGTTTGGAACCCAAACATTTTATTTTAAGATCACTGACAAAATTTAGGAACATTTTGAGATGTCTAAGTATTTTTTGTGCAATTGTGTTTTAATCGAGTTTTAACAGCCGAAAAACACGCAAAAAGACATTTTGGTCAAAGAGTTAGATTCTGGAGATTTTGAAGGATCTATTTCATGGTATTATGACCACGTGGAAAAATTATGGGATTTTTCGGATGTCGTTTGGTATAAACGGGCTATTTATTACTTAATTATAACACATTAAATGAATATTTATAAATAGATAATTAATCATAATTTCTGAAATTATTTTAATAAAATTTTCCATATGTTAATTTACTTTTACAAAAATTTCCATAATTTATATATAAGTGCATAATTAGTTATGATTAATCAAAGATTTAAACTATATTTGTTTTAACGAAACCGGCAGTTGGTGTTTAACGGACTGACCGGTATGTCAAAATGTCAAAAGTGGTCGAATATCATATTTTTAGATGAGTTTGATAAATACGAACTTTTTACGAGAATTCCAGACAATTCAGATGGATTGTACGCGTTTTGTATAACCAAAACCGTAAGAAAACTAAAACGAACCCTGCGATCAATCCAGATACCGAAACCTTAAAATTCTTTCATAAATCAAATTATTTTATCAATCGTATGTTTACTTAAGTTTACGTAATCTTACCTATTTCCGAAGCGCATAAACGATCAACTTGGCTAGGCTCGGAAAACGGTGAAACAGAGCCAAATATGGTTTTGAACATTTCATAGTATACAACGACACAATATAAGACTATGGTCATGTTCTGGGCCTAACAGCTATACCCAGACTAATTATACAACCCGATTTAGCTTAAACATTGTACTAGTATTAAAAGTACGATACCGGTTATAGGATTCAAGCTATAATCGAGGCACATTACTTACTGACACACATTACCAGCTTGAACTACGATAAGGTGAGTTTCACGACCCCACTTTCTAAATTGTTTTACGAACTTTTGGGGTGGAAAGCATGTTTATGTATACTTATGTACTCGAAAACTTACTATGATGTGAATTATCTAAGTGCTAACACTTGAAAGGCCTCTTACATGAGTGATTCTACGAGCCGAAGGCATGTGAATAGTACTATTGGTTTGACAATCCCAATTGACAGGCCGGAGGGGTATGCCGGAACATGTTATTATCAATTGCATGAGCATGCGAACTTTTGTAACATGCTATGTGGTGTTAGACATAGTACGTACTTGAGGCAAATAGAGCCAATGTGGGCATAGAAAGTGCGTGGGCAGGAGAGGCCACGTAATGGGAACTCGTCGAGGATTCACTCGTGGCTTAGGATAATTACATCACGTAATTAAAAAACATGAATATTATGATTACGTATACTGGTTTTCGTTCGTACTTGTGAAACTTGAAACTCACCAACTAGACGTAGTTGACCCGTTTTAACATGCTTTTCAGGTAAGGCCAAGTTGGATAATTACTACGTGCTCGGTGCTAAAATCTGAAGTGAATCGCTGTACATAAACGCTAGTATATATATTAAAGAATAAGCAATTACGAGAACTGGTTATGTGATTTTCATCTAGTTTGTAAACTTAGTACCTACCAATGTAATTTGAAGTAAATTAGTTTGTTGAATTTCTTTATAAACAATGTGGTTGATACCAGTATTATCTGTTACATTCCCGTATTACGCTTCCGCAACTACCTAGTCGAGGTGTGACAAAAGTTGGTATTAGAGCCATTGGTTATAAAGAATTAGGATGTACCTTAGGATACCCTAGTATAACCTTAGGCTCGATTAGCTCTGGGAATAAAATAATATTAAATAATATATACTGACGATTCTCGTGATGAACACTAATGGATAAGTGGGTTATTATGGTCCGGAACGTAATAACGGACTTGTTTGTACGAGGGAATTCGAGAAGAGGTCGATAAGCAATCCAATAGGTAAAAACAACAACATATGTGTGTAAAATACATTATTAAGTATATATAAATAAACAATTATCTGTTCTAATGTGTATGAATATCTGTATATATTTATTATGATTAAAATGATTTAAAAATATTATTCTTATTACTAACCCTTGTGGAGAGACATGTCGAGAGCTATAGATCGCCTATCTGACGAAGTACCAGTACTGTATGAAGATGAAGAGGATCCAGAAGAGGAACTCGAAGAGGAATTCGAGGAGGAAGAAATAGGTGAGTTTGGGGGACGCCGTAGTGCCACATGAGGTGCCGATTGACCAGCCTGACTTATCGGGCTACCGATGCGATAGTTACCCTAGACTAGAGACTGGAGCTACTAGTGCTTATCATTCACCGATTAGAGCACCCAGATCCCCTACTCCACATGTGCTTCATACACCAGTACCCCCATCCACTATTAGGAACCGTCAGACTGCCCGTATGAGCGTGCGCCCACCTGAGCACACCTCTTCCACGCCACAGTCTACATACCATAGGGGAGAAACATCACGTGTCCGGGTCACTGAGATACCTATTCCCACCCGGGGTTTACTCGCACCGATACCGAAACCACCTCTTCTGTCTGATTCAGCATGGTTGGGTTTAGTTACTGATCAGATCTTAGAACAATCACACTCGATAAATAACCTTAATCAGCATAGACATGACATGCAAGATCACATGTGGTATATGCAGCAAGAGGTAAGAAATGTGCAGAGGTCAAATGCTCATAACCGATGGCGTCAGGATCGGGCAATGACACTATTGGGAGTATGTATGGCGGTTATTACAACCCTAGTGGCTGCTGTTGTGTGGTTGGTGTACCAAGTAATTATGAATGGGTAGAACATAGTAGTATAGTTTCGTGCATATAGTCTTTTGACATCCCATTCAGCATTTTGTAAAATCATGTTTGGCTGACATGGGAAATGTTTACGGTGTAGCACTATTACAAGAACTGGCCCTTACAAGGTTAAGTTTATATGTCACTTAGTGAAAAATTTTGATACGCATATACAAGCACTGGCCTACACCAGGTTAAGCCTATGCACTAATTTTGGAAGCATATGTACAGTGATGATTATGACTAATACAAACGTGTTTTCTGGCATAGTTGTGTGTTGTGAATTGAAATATCATGTAATCGTGCATATTGATGTGTTGAATAACACACTTATATTTCCTTACAATTTTATAATGTTTTAATGATTTAATATCAAATTTATGTAAGTTTAGGGGGTTAAGTGCAAAGTTTTACAAAGTTGAAATGTTTTGTGTAGGTTATGGAAAGATGTGGAAAAAAAGGCAAGAAAAAAAGAACTTGGAGGGTTTAAGTGTCAAAGTTTCAAAGTTTAATCAAAGCCCGACCCAAGCCCACATCTTAAAAGCCTTATATTATATTATATTATGATAATAACAAGGGAAATCAGCCAATTTTTCCAGCCAAGAACCGAAATCAAAAGAAAAGAACCCTAAACCCTAACTTCAGCCACCTGTCCGATCGGAACCAGCAGCCAAAAGAAAGAAAGAAAAAAAGGAGAAAAGGCGGCTGTGGAGGCTAGAGGAAGAAGAAGGAGGCTCGGGGTGATCTTGTGCAACTACTAGGGATCTTAATCATCACAAATCTCAGCTATCCTTGATAGTAAAACATTCATAAACTCTACTTATTGTTCAAGAACCCTAACTTTGTTGATTTGGTCTTTTGTTTTGAATTGTTTTGCAATTGATTGATTGTTTGACTTGTTAGTGATATTGTTTGGATCTTGAATGAGTTTGATAATGTTTATGATGATGTTAATGGCGTTTTTCTTAAGTATGCATGGCTGTCCAAAATTAATATGTAGCTAAACTTGTTTGTTCTACCTAGGATAGATGATTGTTGAGTAGTTTAGACTTGTTTAATGGATTGTTAATGTTCAAGACTTAAATTATTGATGTAAAGTTTAAATAAACCATAAATTAGATTGTGTGTGATGGCTGTGTTTTATTTGTTATTACTTATAATCCTCTTGCATTAGTTAATTGAATCGGTTTTGATTAATTGATTGCTTGTTAAGCTCTTTACTTGGTGTTTTGGGTTTATTTGCGGGGTGACAACCGTAGGGATAAGTGGGTAACATAACCATCTAAAATCAGTTAAAATACACATTCTTTGAGACCGAGAGGTGATAAGAAGTAATATTGTCTCGTTGCTTTTACTTGTTAGAATTAAGACCGCGCGAGAGCGGGTTTTTTCTTGTCGAGTTTGAGTGTTTATGTGCGATTAGTTGGTTTAATTTGGGTTAAGTTAAATTGTTCCTCTATCCTTGGTTGCGTAGTATTCGTTTCCATTAGGATAGTGTGTCGGTGAGACCGAGAGGTGAGTCGTCATTTGAACACGTTAATAATTGTTTTTCCGGTTTATTCTTTAAAATCAACTAAGATAAGTTAAAGATTGTTAGAGAGACTGAGAGGTAATTTGACTGTCTTAAACAAGTTTTGGTTGTGTCATCTTTTATAACCGGTGTCTTGAATATTTTCAATCCGTTGTCTTGTTTTATCTATCTACATGATTCATTCCAAGGTAGACGTTTTTATCACTGCAGTCAAAGTTTTCTAAAAGTATTTTGTCAAAAGTTTTCGTTTAATTAAGTTAAGTAGTTTAATAAATCTTAAATATTCTAAAATCATTTAAATAATATTTTGGTGAGTCTTAGTTAGAGTTTCGTAATTATAAACGTTTTCACGTGTCTTCGAGTTCGATATCCGGACTTTCCTTATCTGTGCTATACGCGATCGGTACACTTGCCGTTTGTGTGAACTAAGATAGATTGTTTGGTTTTTAAAGCTTAGTTGCGACTTGTGTTTTATTTATATATATATTTTCGCACATCACATATTATGGTGGAAGTGATATTAATTATTATATATTTAATTATTCTATAGAATGGCCCGGAAGAAAGCAAACTCTTTATCTGAGGCGGAAGTGGTCGAAATAATAGCTCGCCAACTACAAGTAGTGATACCGACTATTGTCGCACAAGTCACTGCAGGCATACATGCCAACAATATTGTTAATCAACCTACGAGCATCACTACAGCCACTGTTAATATGCCTCCGCCAGATACTAATATAGCCTCGGGTGTTACTACCCCGCTGACTACTGATAATGTTATAAACGACAATAATACTCGCACGACTGTTAATGTCGATGGAAACCCTGAACCCGTTTTGAACACCAATAATGTCACGAATTCAAACCCTGTACCGGTTATCAACACAATTTCTAATGATAATGCTTGACCCAATACCGGTAAAAATTGTAATAACCAAGAACCCCCATGTTAGGAATATGCGTATAAAGAATTCAAATCGTGTAGCCCAACTGAATTCAGAGGTATTGATGGACCTAACGGATTGATGAAATGGATTGAAAAGACTGAGTCCGTAATCAATATCAGTGAATGTCCACTAGATCGAATAGTTAAATTTTCCACTACTATGTTTCTGGATCATGTCTTGATGTGGGGGAACACAGTGGTACAGTTAATTTCACACCCCAACCTAAGGCGAAAATGTCGGGGCACGAACTGATTGTCACAGCTCACAAGGTTACTATCATGCAACATTATAAGTTTCAATATCTAATTAATTTATTTATTATCAAACAACATTCATATACAACAAAAATAAAGAAAATTACAAATACAAAACCAACTATTCTTGTATATGTTTTATCCTAAAGTCATCTCTATGTGAGCTTCAGTTCGATAAGCAATCCAAATCTATAACCTGCAAATGCGTACAAAATATATGTTTGTCAACAACACATGTTGAGTGAGTAGATCACCAGTTTTGACACAAACAAAAATGGTAATAATATATAATGATATAAGTGAATAAAAATAGGCAAAACTGTTATTTGTGAGTATAAACAATTAAACCATAGCACATACATAAACAATCAACCATAAAGAAAGGGCTAAACCGTTGCCATACGAATGGGCATTGGTTACCAAAAATGAGGTGTCGGTGAAACCATTGCCAATGCGATCAGGCTCCGGCCACTACGACGGTCGTATGATCATACTATAATGAGATTATGTTGGACCTCTCCGAATGCGATTCAAGTAATCAAGTAAGCATATAGCAAGTAACATGCAATCATTCAATTGATACACAGCACAAATATCACAGTTTGCGTTTGAGAAATAATAAGATAAATAATATGGTAAATGGTACGCAAGTGTCCCCAAAACATTTGAAAACAAGTAAAATAGGGGAGTGATTACTCACCTGATCGGATGAAAGGAAATATAAATGATGATGTGGGAAATATGAACCCTTCGTGATACACCGACAATGATTCCTAATGAAATACAGATAATATGAATTAATTAATAATGAGACAACGCGTATAATGAATTAAAGTGTCGAAGTGATTTGAGTTATGTTATGATTAAATGATTATTGATTGATAGGTTGAACTCTACGGGTACTGTTATGGTGAAATAATTATTATTAGTTTAAATAAATAAATATGAGTTGAAATAATTATATGATTATTTAAATGATATCTAATTAAATATAATGCAATTATAGATGTGTACTTATATAAATATTACTCATAATAAATTAAATAATTCAAGACGAACGTTAAAATATATATATTTATCATACAGTATACATCTTGGACTATTTAACGAAAATCCAATTTTTATAAATATAATTAATACGTTTAAAATACAATTGTTACCATTTTTAAAGAATATATATATATATATATATATATATAATATTTTTACATATATAATTTTACATATAAGTAAAATTATAAAGATGTTTAATGACAATGAAACTCCAAAAATGGTGGCATGGTTTTAATAGAATAACGATGATTTATTATTATTAAAATATATTTATAATACCTCCATAATATATATATATATATATATATATATATATATATATATATATATATATATATATATATATATATATATATGCACATGAATGAAAGCTTTTTAACGAGATTTGACAAGAAACATCACTTATGATGTTGGGTTTTAATATAATTAATTATGTTTTATATTAAATATTAATTATAACACTTTGTAAAATCATTAATATGTAAAAACTATAAACCAAAAAAATAAAAGATCAAAAGGGGGCTGGCCGGATTCGAACTCGCGTCCCCCGGCCGGCACCACGAATGAACAACACAAAGAATCCAACTAGACTGAGTGGTTTGGTTGTAATCAAATGAAAACAGAAATCTAAATACAAATATCCGATTTTCCCCCAAATACGCTCATAAGAACCCTAATTATCAAATATGTGAATATGTTCATTGATTGATTAATTAACGTTGGGGCTCTTGTTTATCGATTATAGACGATCAATATACATGATGTAGTTACCTTTATTGATGATGAAGTGATAACAAACGACGAGGTCAAGTTTCCGGAAAAAATGCGGATCAATTGGAGATCATACGGACTGCTATATTGAAATTAAAGCTAGGGATATGATTTGCGACTTGCAGGTGAAGGTGTACGCTTGTATTAATTGGATTCTTACGTGCAGCAATGAGTATATCACAATAAGGGTATGAACGACTCGTTTAATATTCAATACGCGTCCAATTGGTCGAGTTTACTAAAATAGATGTGTCGGTATAGTTTAAAATTGATTTACAAACGATCCTTAAAGATAAATTCCAAGTTAACAAAGATTTAGCTTCAAGAAACGATTCGGGTCATGGTTACGGGTTCAAAAACGGGCTTGGGTAATATGGTTAAGGATATAATATAATAATAGTTTCATAGATTTGCAAATGGGTCCTTGTAGTTTGAAGGTGGAAATATATTAGGGTAAATATTTAGTTTAGGGTTAAAGTTGTAATATTTAGAAAGTTTTAAATATATATTAAATAAACAATTATAATAATTAAATACCTCGATAAACGTGATATTTTATGGTAAGGGGCCGGGTACTGGTTATTAAAATAATTAGTTAAAACCCGAGTTGTTACAGTTAAGGGGACAAGATGCTATAAACCGTATGTCCTGGACCGAACTTAAAACCCTCCTATTAGAACATTTTTTCCGAAGAGATGTGATCCTGAAATTAGAACACGAACTTTGGAATTTGGAAATGAGAGGCGCTGATCATTTAAGTTACACAAATCGTTTCAATGAATTGACTCGCTTGGTACCATGGTCAATTATTCCAGAATCCAAGCGCATTGAGCGTTATATTTGGGGATTGACCCCAGCCGTGAGAAGTATAGTCAATTCCGCAGCCCACCCAACTTTAGAGAGTGCCGTGTCACAAGCCAGCGTCGTTACTTTTGACTTAACAAGAAACGGTGTATTAAGAGTACCAGGAGAATCGTCCGGTTTGAAACGAACTAGTTATGCCTCTAGAATACAAGTGAAATCTCAGAATAAACGAATATGTCCTACAACTCTGAACTATGCTAAGATCAGTTCCGACATGAAACAAGATACATACAAAGGGTTATTGCCAAAGTGTAGAAAGTGTAATTTGCATCATACTGGTGAATGTCGAATGACCATATGTCAAAGATGCGGAATGATTAAGCATTATGCCCCAAGTTGTAGAACTATAATGAATACTTCATACCGACAGTCTCAAACAACCCAACCTCGTCGTTCGCAAACACCTGGTCCCCAACCAATTCGACAACAATTTAATCAGCAAAACCCATCTACAATGAACCTCCATACATGTTATAAGTGTGGTAGTACGAACACTTTAGGAGATATTGCCTCAAATTGAATCCCGATGTAGTAAAACGACAAAATCAAGGGCAAACATCAACTTCCAATCCAGCTAGGGGACACGCCTTCGTAAGCGGATCGGGCGAAGCGCGACAAGACCCACATGTAGTAACAGGTACATACTTAGTTTCTGATTGTTGAGCTTCAGTTTTAATTCTTACGGACGCCGATAAAATTTTTGTAGCTACTGACTTCTTACTATTGAGGAAAATGCCGGTTAGTGAACTTACGAACCCATACACTATAGAACTCGCTAACGGTAAGTCTATACTGGTTAACCGAATAGTCCGAAACTGTTCCCTTATGATAAATGACCACCCGTTTCTTATTGATTTACTTCCAGTGGAGTTCGGAAGTTTTGATGTTGTAGTCGGTATGAACTGGCTATCTAAGTATAAAGCAGAAATTATTTGTAAGGATAAGACTGTTAGGATACCTTTTTCGAATGATGAGGCGCTGATTGTTCAAGGTGAGAAATCTAGTACAGTATCCCAACTTAAGGCATTAAATTATTTATGCCAAGGTTGTACATTATACTTGGTGAGCTTAACAGTTAGGGAACTCGATGAAGAGGGAATAGAAGACATCCCAGTGGTACACGAGAATTCAGATTTTTTTCCCGATGAGTTGCCTGGTTTACCACCGACCCGACAAGTTGAATTCCGTATTGACCTGATACTGGGAGTAGCTCCCATTGCTAAGGCACCTTACCGACTTGCACCTTCTGAAATGCAAGAACTATCCAACCAGTTACAAGAGTTACTGGACAGGGGTTTTATCCGACCTAGTTATTTTCCGCGGGGAGCACCAGTGTTATTTGTGAAAAAGAAGGATGGAAGTTTTCGGATGTGTATTGATTATCGGGAATTGAATAAAGTGACTATAAAGAATAAATAGCCCTTACCCCAAATTGACGACTTGTTTGATAAGCTCCGCGGTGCGAAGTATTTTTCGAAAATTGATCTCAGATCGGGTTATCATAAGGTAAGAATTTAGGAAGAAGATATCCGAAAAACCGCCTTCCGAACTCGATATGGTCACTATGAATTTCTAGTTGTGCCGTTTGGATTGAACAATGCACCTGCAGTGTTTATGGACCTCATGAACCGAGTTTGCAAACCTTACTTTGATAAATTCGTGATAGCGTTTATCGACGACATTTTTATATATTTGAAAAATAAAGTAGAACACGAACAACATCTGCGGGTAATGTTGGAGTTATTGAGGCAAGAAAAGTTATATGCCAAGTTGTCCAAATGTGAATTTTGGTTACAAGAAGTACAATTCTTAAGACACATTGTGAATCAACAAGGGATCCAAGTAGACCCAAGTAAAATTGAGGCCATTAAAAATTGGCAAGTACCTATGTCACCGAAAGAAATTCGCCAACTTTTGGGATTAGCCGGGTATTAAAGACGATTTATTGAAAATTTTTCAAACATTTTCCAACCTTTAACCCTCCTAAATCAAAAAGATCGAACGTATGACTAGGGAAAAGAACAAGAAATGGCCTTCCAAACATTAAAACAAAAGTTATATGAAGTTCCAATATTAAGTCTTCCAGATGGAACTGATGACTTGGTAGTTTATTGTGACGCATCTCATAAAGGTTTAGGATGCGTACAGATGCAAAGAATATGGATAAAACTAAGGATTAGGATTGTGAGATTAAATACCATCCAGGCAACGCCAATAGACTAGCCTTACGAAGTAAATTCATGAAATTTCTATCCGTTTAGGTGTTAACAAGATATATAAAGACTTGAAACGATTTTATAGACGGCTTGGTACGAAGAAAGATATAACCACTTTTGTTAGTAAGGAGGCGACTTGTACTCGTGCTAAGGCAATACATCATAAACTTTAGAGAATGTTATAACAACTTGAAATACCCCAATGGAAATGGGAACTAATTACAATGGGTTTCGTTATACACCTTCCCAAAACCTCCCTAGGAAACAATGCAATCTGGGTAATTGTAGACCGATTAACAAAATCCGCACACTTCATTCCGATCCGTAACAACTACATTACCGAAAAACTCACCCAAATTTACATTGACAAAATTATATCTTGACACGGAGTACCACTTTCGATTATCTCAGACCGAGATAGTCACTTTAATTCGCATTTTTGGCAAACAGTTCAAGAAGCTTTGGGAACCCGAATAGACCTGAACACTACTTATCATCCCCAAACAGATGACCAATCTGAACAAACCATCCAAACCTTAGAAGATTTACTTCGTACTTTTTCACTGGATTTCAAAGGGAATTGGGATCAACACCTCCCGCTCATTGAATTCTCTTACAATAACAGTTATCACAGTAGTATACAAGCAGCACCTTATGAAGCATTATACGGGCGGAAATGTTGATCGCCACTTTGTTGGACATAAGTGAGTGATACTCAAATTACAAGGTCTGATTTAATTCAAGAAACCATTGATAAGATCCATAAGATTAAACGAAAATTGAAAGCTGCCCGTGACCGACAGAAAAGTTATGTTGATGTTCGCAGAAAACCGTTACCTTTTGAAATAGGCAATAAGGTATTTCTGAAAGTATCGCCATGGAAAGGCGTTATACGGTTTGGAAAGACTGGTAAATTAGCCTTGAGATACATTGGACCTTTCGAAATTATTGCAAAAATTGGTTCCGTAGCCTACCGATTGATATTACCCCTAGAATTGAGCACCATTCACTATGTGTTTTATGCATCGAATATGAAAAGTGTCTGATTGATGAAACGGAAATAGTACCACTGAAAGATATCCAGATCAATGAAAAGCTCAATTTCGTAGAGGAACCGATAGAGATTGTGAATGGGAAAACTAGACAGTTATGGCACAATAAAATTTCATTTGTAAAAGTTCGGTGGAATTCAAAACAAGGACCCAAATTTGCTTGGAAACGAAAGGACGAATTCTGAAAGAAATACCCACACCTGTTCCTTAAAAAGAAAACCGATGACACATCAAATTTCAGGGACGAATTTTCTTAACGGGGGGGGGGGGGGATGTGACATTCGTGACAAAACGATGTATACTTTATTCACTACGTAGCGAGTAAACGATAAATCGGTTAATTCGTATGGATTGTAAGTTCCCAGCCGGATCTACACAGGAGTATCTCGTAACACGAGGGTGCGGAATCCCCACGTTCACGATACGAGTGTTAAGACGATGAACACGTAAATCACACGTAAAACAAACGAGTATGTAAGATAATACTTGTTATATTGCAAAAGTAATACTCCAGAAATCAAAACAAGTTACACCAAGGTGTTACAAAACAGCCGTCCAAAAGTGCTATTGAAGTGAGCCGAAGTTATAATACTTATACCACGACAACTTCGCCCAACAGGCTAGGCGAAGTTGTCATAACTTCTCTCAACACAAGTTCGCTAAACATCAAAGTAAACTAAACAAGTTTAACAAGAACAGAGTAACGATTACAAACACAAATAAACACGAGATACTGAACTACTGGCATCATGCACCAACAGACCCCCCCTTGGCAGTAGCTTCATATCTCTATTTTCTTTTTTGTGTCTTGTAATCCAAAAATCACGTACCCACCGTCTTCAAGCATGAATGCCCTGTCTCACACAGACAGCGACCACCCTCTAGTACTTCTTTGCTTCATCTTTCCACGTAGGAATATAGAAGATCTTCTTATCATTAAGTACCTGCAAATCAGCTTGAGACAAGTTAACCAAGTGCATTGGATCATACACCCTCAGGATCTCTTGTTCATCTTCATCTTCCATCACGGCTTCAGCAGTCTAGCAGTCGATAAACCACCACTTGAGATCCTTCAACACATCCTTGGGCATTAGCTTCATCGGAACCTCTTTCAAACATCGAATTGGCTTATATTTCATCACCATCCAGGGCTTACCATCAGCCCGCATACAACGTTCTTTATATTCCACTAATCTCCCTCTCTGAGGCTTCAACAACTCAAACCTTTTCTCCTTAATACTTTCCTTCCACACAATCTTACCTACCCACCTTGCAAAATTATCATCACTTCTGTTTATCAATCTCAACCGGGCTAAATATTTTACCTCACACTTAGGCAAGGTGTTGAGCGATCTCAAAGCCTTCTTAAAATACTGAACCCCATCATAACGCTTTATCACAAACAACTTCAACTGTTCATCATATAACCAGCAAATGATACCTTTCTTTGACTCAGCGTAACCCTTGATATTGTAACTTTTCTTGAACATTGTCGGTACCACTGGCTTCTTTGTCTTGAAGAACCATTGAGCACAGCCTTCTTTCCATCTTGGCTGCTCTTCCCACTCAGAATCACCAGTCACATTATCATCTTGACCCAACTTCACTTCATCAACACTTGGAATATCATGCTGAACATCATCATCAACTATCTCTCCTTCCTCTAACTCACTTTCAATTTCAATATGTTCCCTGATTTTTTCAATTTCACTAGCTGTCAACACATCATCAACTAACTCATCTTCATCATTACCCACCTCATCCTCATCGTCTACAACCACCACAGTCTCACCACCTGTACTGCCTGATGGACTAGCAGACTCCCCCTGAGATATGGAAGTCCCAAGATTTTGTTCAGTTTTTGGCAACTCACCACCTGCATCTTTCGATGCATTGGGATCATCGTCTCTGTCTTGTCTCTTCTTTGTCCTCAGCTCATCACCCTTGCAACTCGTCTCCCCCTGAGATGTTAAGAACTTTTTAAGAATATCAAATGGTTTACCGTGTTCGATAAGAAGGGAAGACTGAAGCTGGTTCTCAGCCACGAGCCGTTGAATAGCTTGTGTCTGAATGAGATTGATCCGCGATTGTTCAGAAACAACCCGTTCAAGAGCCGCAGTCCACTCAGAGTCAGACAAGGTGGCATCAAAGTCAAACCGCATATGAGATATATCTTGAGCATAAGGCGGTGGAATTCACAAACTTGCTGGAATATCATATGTAGGCTGAATAGTAATCGTGGGTGGTATAGAGACAGGTAACCCAGCAGTTGCTACCAGCGTGGACTCAACAAATCTAGCAACCACCTCTGATGGAGTAAGGGTAGGAGGTGGTAAAGAAACAATCTTCGGTGCTGTAAACTGGAACGTGGTTGGAGCAATACCAAAAGATGATGATACGGTCACCAAGGGTACACTCGAGGCTACATGCAATGTGACAGTTGAAGAAGCAGGTAACATAGTCATACCCAATAACGATGGAGGAGTGAAATGGACAACACTTGAACTTTCTCCAGCCCTGGCTCTCTTTGATCTATGAGAAACACGATACAAATCATCTTCATAATCTGACTCACTATCATCAGGGTCCTTTCATTTTCCATGAATTCTCTCTTGGGCAACCAGAACACGGTGTGCTTCCACTGCATCATCGGTGGAAGAATCGGATAGAGTTTCTTCTGAATCTGCCACAGAAGCAATCGATGGGCCCACCGATGGACCAGCCCACAGAAACCTGTACGACAGAAAGTGCAACAGCTGAGACATGAACCTCAGCTACCGGATGAATTCCTTCCATATCAAAGAAGCCTTCCCCTCCAAAGGCAATTTCAATATCAACTTGTTCTTCTGGAGCTGCAACAGGGTCAACAAGATGTGCTTGTTGTACCACAGGTGGTTGAAAGACAGGAGGTGGTTGTTAAACCACAGGAGGTGGTTGAGGGATAACGGCCTATTGCGGTGCCGGATCAAGAAATTCATCTTTTGGAGGAGCAACATAAGCAGGATTTACTATGAACCCAAACAATGCCATGTGCCTTGGACGTAGCTCTTCCCTGCTACGTGCACTCGATGATCGACATTGAGCAAAAATTCTCTTAGAAACACTCTCCACATAAGAAATAGGACGTCGTTGTGGCAGATTGGGAGCTACATGATTGAGAATCATCTGTAAGAATCTTGGGTACATCAAAAACCTTTCCCGTGCCACTGCGCGTCGCTGACGATCGATCTCATAGAATATCATCTGACTGAAACTGTAAGGCTTGTTGTAAGTCAACGCAGTCATCGCAGATTGCATCGTCGCACCCATACCATATGTACCAGCTTTGTGGCCAGACATGCACACAATCATCACATGCATCAGAAACCTCCACTGATCTAACAAAAACCCCTTTCGCCTCCAAGAGTCCTCCAAAGGACCTGGACACCCCATACGAACAAACGCACCATTTCGGAAAGTAGCCGAAAAGTCAGTAGGGTCGTCAGTAGTCTCAACCCCAAACTATAAAGCTTCCCTGATCTGATTAGCTGAGAACTATACCACCTGATTGTTAACAGTAGCACGCATCACAGGTGGGTCAACACGACAGTCATATTCAACCGTGTTCCAGAAATCTTCAATGTTCGGTAGTGAGATTGGAAGAGTAGTAGTAATGGCATGAAATATGCGTGAGCGAATGAGAAAAGAAATGATCTCACGGAAGTCTTCAATTCCTCTAGCATCCGGATCCAAGGTGATATACATGTTGTGACCCGGGAAGAACTGTCTCTTATCACCTCCTCCTTCATCACCACCAGTGCCACTAGCACCAGCCACAGCAGCCATATCTGTAAAATAAACGAATTAAATCATGACTAGTATTGTAACAGGTTACAACTTCGCTAACTATGAGTTAGGCGAAGTTGTGGATGCAGCGAAGTTAGAAAGCTCAGTTGAAAAACAAACTTCGCTGGGAAGGCAAGGTAGATAGACACATATATCACTACACAAGGTTATACAGTAACAAGTAAGGCAGATAAAGCAAGATTCAGGAGTTTATGCAGCGAAGTTATGCGGATAGCAAAGTTAGTTTAACTTCGCCACATAAAATGTGAATCTGAACCACTCAGTTAGGTTGAATGAGGAACAATCCGAAGATGATCTTCCGTATATTATATAGCGATTAAGAGATAAAACCACTAATTAACATCACCACAACCTCCAATCGATCATGAAAAAGGTCTCAAGGGTTTTCAAGACAACCGAATTAAAACTGATAGTATGGACCTGTTTATCACACAACATATTGAAATTATGAGACAGTAAGGACCAACGAACCTCGATAGCAAACAAACGAGGATTAACGAGAGGTTCGATTCAAATGATAAGTTCGCCAAGGGTATAGTGAAGAAGAGTTTGACCTAGTTTGACCGCCTTTGCCATTTATATAGTTTTGGAAAACCCAGGGGAGAAGTTAATCTAACTTCGCCATTTACCCAACTTCGCCCTTAAATTATGTTCGCCCACAACGAAGATAATGAAAATTAAAACGTTCAAAAACAAGAACCAAGAGTTTATGAACTCAAACCAGAAGGCAAAATACATAACAAAAGTTAAATAAAAGGACGGGATCAAATTTCAGTCTTGCAGAAATCCAGCATGCTTTTAGAAAAGATCCGAACAGGAATCATAGTAATTAAGAGGCGGTCACACAGATCCATGTTCAGCGGTATTATGACATAGAGAAATAGGTTGTAGGCAGGTATAAAACTTAGTATGGTTTTCATTGCTTCTGTGATACGGATTAGGTTAAATTAAGATCAAAATTTAGATGGACATCACATGAGAGATTGTGATGCCTCCTATCTATTCTCAAGGCGTATTTGGCTTTCCCCAAGTCACCCCGAGTTGACTTCGACCCGTAGTATCTGATCAATCAATATTCACTTGGCGACTTTCTGTTTCGTCTTCCCGAACTTTCTTAAGCTTTGAAATATTCGTTCTTGACTCTTTCTTGATATTTGTAATAAGATAATCTTCATAAGGCTTGTAGGTCCCCCCGGGGGCGTCGCCGATCGATACGAGATCCGCACGAGGTCTAGGAGTGCGGAATCCTCCTAGACTCGTTAATGGTGTATAAGATGAAGAACACAAACACGTACACGAACAAATACACAAACAAATACAAGAACGGGATAAACAAATATGCAGATTCTTTATAATAATAATTAAAACACGTTACATACCGTAACATAAACAGAAACACGTCCGACCCGAGGTGAGCTCTACCTCGGGTCGTCTCTCACGACACTTCCTCTCTTTTACTCTCTAGACAAATGAACTATAACACAATACTCTTATTTTCTGGATACAAAACCTAAACAAGACACACATATATATAGACAAAACATCTTCTCGGGCTTGGGCTTGGGCCAATAGGCGAAGTTGTTCATAACTTCGCCTAAGGCAGAAGTTGTTACAACTTCGCCTAAGGCGAAGTTGTGCTAACTTCGCCTGTGGCGTTCCGCTGGTCTGAATTGCATAGCGACGGTCACAAAATGCACCAACAAGGCTTAATGATAATAACGAAAGTATTTTTTTTTTTTACAATAATACAGCTGCAAGTCCCGAATCTGGATCATTGTAGAAACATAACACTATCTTCGCGGGAATCAGAATACTCACGGGTTTGTGTATGACTGGGTAATCACTTTTCTGCCTATCATTCGGAAAGATGTATGTGGAGACATGCACAGCTCAGAATGACTCTCCACATTAAATCAAGAAGATTTAGTTTGTATCACTTCTACTTTTATGCACCATAGAAAGCTACCATAACATACAATAACTGTTCAAGAGTGTTTTAGGCCTAACTACTTCACCGGTTAAGCACACAAAATCAATTTATCTATCACTTTCCAAGGTTGGATTAATTTTCATTTTTAACACCAATAAAAAAACTTCTTGCAAAATTATAGACTGAAAAGTTATATCATTTCCCAAAAAAATTTTTAAATTCAGACGCCCCGATCAAGTCAAAGTCTTTAGGTAAACGGCTATCCTGAAGATCTAGTGGATCAGCTGGACCGACCACATACGAGTATGTGTCCCTCCAACTAAGTATGAACGACTAATTTTAAGCAAAAGAATAAAAACCCATCATAAACCGCCCCGGTAGCTTTCAGTCTTCTGGCTAATGGCTATCCTTATAGTCTACACGTAGATGTAAGGACCAAACATATTCATGGAATATGTCCTTCAAACTTGAGCAACCAACATAATTTTAAGCGATAGTGATGTTTTTTTTAAGAGAATAAGGAAAACAATGTTACTCGGGATTGATCATCCCATTAAGCTCGACAAGGTTTTAAAAACGGGATCGGTCAAACGCTTTTGTAAAAAGATCGGCAAAATTATCCAGTAAATCAACCTTTTCAAGCATAATTATATTCTTCTCAGCACAATCCCGTATGAAATGATGACGAATGTCAATATGTTTAGTTTTACTGTGTTTAACGGGATTGTTAGTTACTGAGAATGTGGCAGTGTTATCAATGCAAATTGGAGTTTGAGTGAAATTCAGACCATAATCGCGCATTTGTTGTTGTATCCATAAAACCTGGGAGCAGCAGTTAGATGCTGCCATGTATTCTGCTTCGCAGGTGGATATGGCTACAGTGGTCTGCTTCTTGCACTGCCACGACACCAATCTTCCTCCGAGGAACTGACATCCACCGGTTGTCGACTTCCTATTCTGATTGCATCCTCCATAGTCAGAGTCGGTGTATGCTACCAGATCCAGTTCTCCTCCTTTCGAGTACCAAAGTCTCAACTTAGGCTTTTCTTTAAGATACCGCAAGATCCTTTTCACTCCCTTCATGTGTGATTCCTTTGGGTTTGCCTGAAAACGAGCACAAAGACAAACTGCAAACATAATGTCAATTCTAGAAGCAATTAGATACATTAAAGAACCTATGATTTCCCGATACTGAGTGGGATCCACATCTTCATCACTGTCAGAATCAGCACTCAGTTTATGATTGACGCAGATTGGACTGTCAACGGGGTACTATCGTCCATCTTAAAACGCTTAAGCGCATCATGAACATACTTAGTTTGATGAATGAATGTCCCATCCTTCTTTTGATCTACCTGTAAACCCAAAAAGAAAGTTAATTCGCCCATGGCACTCATCTCAAACCTTTTCTTCATAACTGCTTCAAACTCCTAGCACATAGAAACTCGTGAGGCAGCAAAGATAATGTCATCCACATAGACCTGGACGAGAAGAAATCACCCCCTTTTCTTTTTACAAATAAAGTGTTGTCTATCCTCCCTCTCTCAAACCCATTCTCTAGCAAGTAATCTGACAGAGGTGCATACCAGGAACGTGGTGCCTGATGTAGGCCATATAATGCTTTGCTGAGTTTGTACACGTGGTCAGGAAAATCTGGGTCAGGGAAACCAGGAGGTTGTTCCACGTATACCACTTCATCGACTTTTCCATTAAGAAACACACTTTTAACATCCAGCTGAAATACTTTCATCTCATTGTGTGCAGCGAATGCCAAGAACAGTCGAATGGCCTCCAATCTTGCCACCGAAGCAAACACGTCGTTGTAATCGATTCCTTCCTGTTGATTGAACCCTTTAACTACCAATCTTGCCTTGTTGCGAATAATTACTCCCTTCTCGTCTCTCTTACATTTGAATACTCACTTTGTACCGATAACGTTCACATCTTGTGGTTTTTCTACTAACTGCCATACTTCCATCTTTTCAAACTGTGCCAGTTCTTCCTGCATGGCTTCAACCCACGAGCTATCCTTCAGTGCCATTTGATAATTCTTTAGTTCTATCTGACTAATGAAGTAGGCGTACAAGCATTCATTTATAATACCAGTGTCTTTAATGCTTGCATACACAAATGTTTTTTCATCCAAACTTCTTCTAGTACGTACACCATCAAAAGGATTACCGATAACATTCTCTAAAGGATGATTCTTGTGAATTTTGGTAGTTTGTACCGGACCAACTTCCAGATTATTCTCAAGATTTGAAGAGAGTTCATCAGAGTGATGCTGAGTGTGAAATGGATTGTAGAAATCATCTTCATTCGAGACAGCTGGAGTTTCAACCGCACTTCACGAGGTTGGTTGATTTTCATTATATTGGGGACGTTGGACAACAGCCTCCTCTTCGTCAAACAACATCTGTGTGGCTATTTTATCATCTATGTCTGCAAAATCCAAGTAAGGCACATTAAAATATTTGAATAGCTTATCATAGTCGAAAGCCTCTGCTGGTCCCATGCTAGGCCTTGGTGATTTGTAACTAGTAATTTCAGTGTTACGGACCACCTCAACCTTACTGTTTGATAGATTAAAGACTCTTCTGTTGGGTGTCCCAACAACATAGCCAACTAAGATACCTTCGTCAGCTTTCTCACCAAATTTAGAGTTAGTCTTTAATATCGAACATGGGGACCCGAAAGGTTCAAGACCTTTCAAATTTGGCTTTCTACCATGCATAAGTTCATAACAGGTTTTATTTAATATTTTAACAGTTAAAACACGATTAAGGATATAGCAGGCTGTAGCAATAGCCTCAGCCCAGAACACCACGAGAAGTTTAGCATCTGCCAGTATGGTCCTGGCGCCTTCGATTAGAGTTCTGTTCTTCCTTTCAGCTACTCCATTTTGTTGCGGAGTATATGGTGCACTATACTGATGTTCAATCCCTTTTGGAAAACAAAATATCTCCATCTGATAGCTCTTGAACTCCGTGCCATTATCACTTCTGATGAACTTAACCTTTCTCCCAACAATATTTTCCACCTTGGTAATCAAGTTAATTACCAACTGAACTGTTTCATCTTTTGCCTTCAGAAAATAGACCCAAAAGTACCACGAGTAATCATCAGTCACCACCAGACAGTATGATGTTCCTCCTAGACTTTTGACATTCACGGGACCAAAAAGATCCATGTGAAGCAAATCCAAGGTGCTGACAATTGAGTTAACCTTCTTGGAGTGATATGGCTTCTTGTGCTGTTTTCCTTTCTTGCATGACACACATTGGTCTATAAAATTAAAGTTCTTCAATGGAAGCCCAAGTACCAGCCCATTCTTGACAATGTAGTTCATCTTACGAAGATGAATATGGCCCATTCTTCGGTGCCACAATTCTGACTCAGACTCTGTTGCCTTAGACAGAAGACATAATTCTTCCGTCGCCATCTCAGTTGATCTCATATCCATTACATATGTGTTCTTTTCTCTTGGAGCCTTCATCACGACCCAGGTTTCAGGTATCTTGAAACCAGGATAAAGCACGAGTGCCTCATCTTTAGTAAAATGAACGGTGTATTCTTTGTCACAAATCTGAGAGACACTCAACAGGTTGTGCTTCAACACTTCCACAAAATTCACTTTTTCCAACTTTATTCTTCCATTTGTCACAGTCTCAATACCAATAATTCTTCCTCCACTTTCTCATGCAAAACTAACCCTTCCTCCTTGAACAGTCGTCCAATAACGTAACAATTTCTTGTTACCAGTCATGTGCCGGGAACAGCCACTGTCAACAACCCACATATTGTTTACAGCCCTGCTCGATTGTTCCTGCACAATTAAAGAAATAGATTAAAATCTCGGGACCCAAGACCTTCTGGTCTTGGGTTGATTAAACCTGTTATCCGGCATCCAGTACCTTGGTTGCCCAATGTTATTTTGAGGAGAGTTTCTATAAGTTCTGAAAGGAAAATTTCTAGATGACTGGCTATGAGGCCATCCAAACCTTCGTGAATTTCTAGAATTAATGGAATTATAATTGTTGGTTTGGTGATTCACTGGGAAAAAACGAGACTGGTTTCTTTGAAATCTTGGATTAGTCCAATGATTGAAATTTGATGTGTTAGCATTCTTACCAGCATCATATTTAGTATTTGTTTTATTCTCAGTTTCAGTTGGCCTCATATTTCAAGATTTCCTCTGTTTCAGAGGACAGTCACAGACAAAGTGTCCTAACCGGTTGCATCTAAAACAACTTATGTTCTAGCTATTTTTGTTGTTTTGAACATTTGTTTCAAAAGTTGTTGTAGATGATGAGGTTGTGTTACTATCAGTTTGCCTCACATACGGTGGAACAAACGGATTTAGGGAAGATTTCTTTTCATCAAACTTATAGTCCTCCCCTCATTTTAGTAACACGACCTCTTCTTTTATCTCACCCAATTCAGACGATTTGTCCGAATTTGACGAGACAGAATTTGTGACATTAGAACTTGTCTGACTCGCTTCACTCTCATTGACTTTAGTGTCTTTAGTAGAGACTTTGATTGGAACTGTCTGACTAATTTCAACATTAACGGATTGCAGATTACTAGGATTATAAGTATAATTATTATTGTATGGTGGTGGAACTTCTGTGTAACCGATTCCCCCTTTGTTAGTTGGTGAACGTTGAACACTTAGAATATGGTCAAGCATCACCGAAGAGTTTCTAAACTGTTCAATTCCACCACCTTTACCTGGTAATCAGCTATCTGTTTGTCCTTTTCAGCGATCAGTTTGGTTTTTTCTTCCAAAACCTCATAGCTAAGATCAATGACTTGTAACTTTTCAGCTAGGGTAGCCTTAAGGCTTCTGATATCTTTTTCACTAGCTTTTATTTTCACTGAGTAGCTATTTTCTTTAGTTTTAAAGTAGTGATGTTCTTCTTTTAATGTTTTTAATTTAATATTCAAACTAACAAACTGATCATTTAATGCTTTCAATTGATCAGACAGTTTTTCACATTGAGATTCATAACATACCTCTGAGAGCTGATCATTCACTTCTGCCATGTATGCTTGATCGTCCACCGTCTCTTTGTTACATATTCCAGTTTTGATATTTACCAGATTTGCCTGTTCGATCACCTCCTCAACTTGTATATTCCAGTTGTACCCACCGTTCTGCTGAGATACCATAGCCTTGACTTCATTTCCACTTCCATTCTGTTGAGTAGATCTGTTCTGACTTCGCTCAACTCTCTCATTTGTACACTCTTTAGCAAAGTGACCATTTTGTTGAGAATTATTACAACGAACCTTTGACTTGTCGAACCCCGGTCTTTCTCCAACAAACTTTCTACCAGTTTTCTTCATAAACCTCTTCACCCATCTCACTATCATTGCCATCTACCACTGCAGATCCATTTCTTCCATGAAATCGGCATCTATCTGATCATAGTCCTCATCTAAGATTGCAGGGTCAACAATTTTCCTTTGATGTTGTCACACCCTCAAAATCCACTAACGGAGTTTTACCGTCAGAGGGTGTGAACTAACAGGATCGGAATCATTAGTTATAATCAAACCATAAATAAAGATTTCAATCTACGAAAACTTTTAAGTGTAAACAAATGCGGAAGCGTAAAACCTTAAACCAAAAGTTGTGTCACGCAGGACGACTTAAAAACCCAATAATATTAGTTTAAAACAAGTTTGCATAAACAGTAACGTTCAAAGTAATGCATGATCCTATACCGCGCGCCCGCCTCGGCTACCTGAGAATAACATACTAAAAGTGTCAACACGGGGTTGGTGAGTTCACAAGTGTATATACAATAAAGCATTTGCGTTTAGCGTTTTGCGTTTAGCATTTTGCGTTACCAGATAGTGTTAAATCAATTATATATCTATAGGTAGGTAGCCTATAAAGCAAGTATTACTAAGTGTTCGACACCGAAGCTGACTGTTTATCATGTGCCTTGCCACCAGGTCTATCCCGACCATGGTAATGTGTTAGCCAAAAATACACCCACTCGACCTCCAGTTGACCTTAGCGTTGGGTGGGGTTTGTCAAACCCAGTAGTACTACTCAACAGTGACTCGCTATTATCCAATACTAAACGGTTCGATGTGTGAAGGACTTCAGTTGTTTCGTTTGCCACTTAGCCTTTACAAGTGATATATAATCTAATAACAAAATCTAAAAGCGTTTCGGAGTATGTATTCTCCCCCAAGTGAAAAGCGTTTAAAAGAGTTAAAAGAGGAAACGTGAAACTCACTGTTTGCGAAGAATTCCAAAAACGAGTAAACCAAAGGATGCGCGTCACAGAAAAATCCTCACTAGTGTTCTAAAACAACAAATGAGATTTTCTAAGTGTTGGAGCTATTATCGAGTCTCTAGACTCGGCACATAATACCTATGCATAAAATCCGTTTCGTGTTTCGTTTGTGAATTGTGTGTGTCTCAACAAACACATTCGTGATACGTTACATGTGTGAACAACTACTTGCATATCATGTATTAATATTTTACATTACTAGCAATTATTCCCCGCAAGGGCAATTTGGTCAAAAGATAACAATTATCTAGTACTTAGCACGTTTCATGTATTTTCACAAAGTTCAGCAGCTAGTTTCATCAAGACAGAATTCTACTTGAAAGATTACTCTATTCAACAGATCATAGCGTCTCAATTAATTCACCAAAAATCGTCACAAAAGCATACATGAGTTAGGTTTCCAGAACAAATTTTATTGTATTTTTATTCCTCATAGATTTCTCACAATGATGAAAACATTACAGCAACTCACAGCAGTCAAAATCATGCGCAACAGAATGTTATTTATTATTCCCGTTAAATGAAAAATCAAACTAATGCAAGACCAATTGGGTTAGATTCTTAACTCAACATGTTAACTTCCAGAAGTGGAACCAACCCATTTGGTCTTGTAATTAATTATATATGCTAATTACAAAACAACTTAACAGCAGGTCTCACAATTCAGATTTGCACTTCAGTTTTGTAAAATAATAAAAGTTAACTTTTACTCGTCCAAAAATTACAAACTTGGACTTTATAGAAACTAGACTTAACATAGTACCCTGTAGTGTTAACAACCTCGACCAATTTCCACATTAACATTTAGTTACAGTTGTCTAAACATAACTTACAATCTGTCCAGTACCAGTTTTGACCTTTAATCACATTTAAATCGTTTGAGCAACCAAAGCACCTCCAAATTAGGGGTGGTTGGGTTTTCTGGAAACTAGACTCAGAGTACTACCTCTTAGACTCATAAATAGCTCAGTTTGCTTTTATATTTAACAAGTTACATGTCGTTCAAGTTTAACAATCTCTGCTGTCAAAACTCAGCAAGCACAAACAATCGTCTAACATGCATCCTAAGCATACGACATATCTCCAAACACGTAATAAACATCATTAACCATAAAATCAGTAGTAACTCTCTAGGGTTTACAAACAATTAATGATTTAACAATCTTTCACCGTTCAAAATCACATATGATCATCTAAATCAATAACCAAAGCATAATCAATCATCATCTAGCATAAATCAACCCTAGTTCATCTTATTCATCAATTTCGTGACTTATGGTTTTAGATTAACCCATTCAAGATCAAAATTAAACATGTAAAATACATAGGATAGTTGTTTATACCTTCCTAGAACCTTAATCTTCAACCAAACTTGAAAAATCTTGTGTGTATGTGTGTGTTTGTTTTCGGCAGCCAAGAGAGGGAGAAGGGAGGGGGGCCGATCGGGATTAGAGAGAGGAAGAGAGAGTTAGGGTTTTTAATATTATTAATAATAATATGTTACATCAAGGCCCCTCAACTTCTAGTTATTACTTTTCTATCATAAGTAACTTGTATGCATCTTGAGTTAGTGTTCTAAATGATATTATCAATTAACACATAAGCCTAACACATAATTATCACATAATTTTTGTTTGGATGTTTTTCGTTTATTCACTAATGATTTGCGTCAACTCGTTTGCGTTTCGGTGCAATCCCGAACGACTACACATGTAGTAATTGTCAAGCGTCATTTAAAACTCTATTTTAAATGTAATGAGATGTGCGTTATAGATCAAGTGATCTTAAGTTTGAATCGACGGAGTTTGGATTAACGGAGTTAACCTGAAATTGACGAGTGTCACAGATGTAGTTCTCATAAGAGGCAATGAATGAAGCATATAGAGCAAATTGTTGTTCAGCTGATTTCATGCTCATAGGCATCTGTGAGTAATTCTTGCTAGAAGCACTGGCTGAGAAATTACCAGCTGAGGATTGAGACTTTGAGGAACTACTTCCACCTGCTAAAAAACATACGTCACCATCCATATTGAGTACCACATGAACGTCTTGAGCGGAGTTTGGTTCTCCCCCCGAGTAGTAGGCAGACGATTCTGTTTTCAAACTTGAGTTTGGAGAGCCTTTAGCACCGTACATTCCTGGATCCTGAACCTGATCAGTAGGCGTCTCCTTTCAAGCCATATTAAGTTCAAAATTACGTAACTTATTAACCACCTTCTCCAAGTCAAAGTTCTCAAAATCTTTATCTTCTCTCATCAGAACTGTGTACATCTCCCATTTTGGTGGGAGAGCATCAAGAAGCTTTTCCACTATCTTTTCTTCCTTGTATTCAATGGAGTAGTTATTCAACTCGGTCATCAGGTGATAATATCGTGTTATGATGTCATCGAGTGATTCATTTTTCAGATACTTGAATACTGAGAATTGAGTTTTCAGCAGTTTCGTCTTAGAGGTACGAATTCCAACATTTCCTTCATAGAGATTCTCAAGTGCTTCCCACAATTCTCGAGCAGTTTTGTACTTCTTGAACGTATGTAGAATCTCTTGAGGAAGTGCCATAGTTATGGTTGCATGTGCTTTACTTTCTGCTTCATACATTTTATTTTCATCATCCTCCATCTTACTGTACTTCTTAATTTGCTTTTGACCTTCGAACTCAGTAGTCGGTGGAATGTACCCATCTTGAATGCAAACCCACATCTTTGCAACTTGATACTTCACATATTGTTCAAACCTATCTTTCCATGCAACAAACTCAGTTCCTTTCAGAAGTTTTGGAGCTTTAGTTGCCGAGCCAGCTTCAACTTCCATCTTTACCAGTTCGGTGATATTTATCGAAGTCATACTTGAACAAAACGAGACCTAGAATCAAAAATAGTGTTATGTGAACAGTGCTGAGCGAAGTTAATTTGAACTTCGCTATGGAACAACTTCGCTGCTACCAATTTCGCTAGATGATAACTTCGCACACCTACTAAGTTCGCAGCTACTAACTTCGCTATCCTTAACTTCGCTTATCCACCAACTTCGCCTAAAACCTATATCTTCGCTGAAAAACCCTAGTTTGGATTCGACAACTTCGCTAAAAGAGCGAATGGTTTTTGCTGGTTTGACACGGCTGTAATTAAAGGATGCGAGGGTGTTGGTAGGTCCATTGACGAGTATTGTAGAGAAACTGACAAAAGTGGGGTATCTCAACGTAAAACGGTTCCGTGAATAGTCTAACGGAACAATCTTAACACACGTGTGATAATCCCGAACCACACAATCATGAGCAAATGCTCTTATACCAATTCTAAGTTCCCAGCCGGATCTACACAGGAGTATCTCGTAACACGAGGGTGCGGAATCCCCACGTTTACGATACGAGTGTTATGACGATGAACACGTAAATCACACGTAAAACACATGAGTATGTAAGATAATACTTGTTATATTGAAAAAGTAATACTCCAGAAATCAAAACACGTTACACCAAGGAGTTACAAAACAGCCGTCCAAAAGTACTATTGAAGTGAGCCGAAGTTATAATACTTATACCACGACAACTTCCCCCAACAGGCTAGGTGAAGTTTTCATAACTTCGCTCAACACAAGTTCGCTAAACATCAAATTAAACTAAACAAGTTTAACAAGAACAAAGTAACGATTACAGACACAAATAAACACGATATATTGAACTACTGGCATCATGCACAAACAGCGATTAAATGAGTAACCGACTGATACTGAGTAAGACCCGTATATATATACTGAGGGGTCATATATGAGTTATATATATGTTATAGAGGCTAACATATTAATATTTAGGCCTCAGTACGTTTAAAACCATGTAAACGAAAAAAGGTTTCGTTTATCGATACGCTATGAGTTTAAACGAAATCGTTAACATCAAAATGAGCATTTTAGCATCCGTAAAGCCCAAAAAGATTTATAAAACACTTATATAACATGTTCTAAGCAATCCGTGAAAATATTTTGGATTTTTACAACGAGTCAGTACGTTTTTTTTATTTTACAAAAATGAGTCGAAAAAGGACCGTTTTCGCACTATTTCTCGCACCTGATTAATTTTTCTCGTGAAAAACCGAACCTGAATTATATTTTGGACCGAGAACGAACTTTGGCCTGCAAAATGAGGCACTAATGGGCCAAAGGGAGGCCCAAAGCCCTCCCCCCCCCCTTATTTGTGGCCGCAAAGGGTGACACACCCCCTTTTGTTTTTAGCAACTTGTATAATGTACAAAATATATATATTCTCTCATACCAACTCAAACAAGAACAATATCAGCTGATATCTTCATCCCTCCCAGCCAAACCTAGATTTAAACACCTTATTTATATGATTTTCATACTTGATTAACAAAGTTTAAACTTAGAAATTAAGGTCTTGATTAGTTTTAAACATGTTTAACCATCCAAAAACCATAAAAATCAAGTAAAATCATTTTTTGATGTTATAAATATATACAAAGCAGAATCATATGGATTTTTGACCAAAAACACGGATTAGAACATGAATATGTCGTTTTTACGGTTTAAAAGTTCGGTTTGATACCAAAACCGAAACCCTAGTTAACAAGGTTGCTCTATGGATGATTTATTCTTGGTTTGATGTTATATGATATGTAGATACACTTACTTTGCGACCCAAGACCCGGAGAGTCGTATAAACTATCGAAAATCACCGAAAACCGACAAGGTAATACCGTATTACTCGTTTAGGGGTTGTTTGTGCTTCAATTGTGACGTGCTTGTTTTTGGCTTATGAAACTTTTCAGGGAAATTAGGGATCACATAAGTGAGTCCCTTTTCAAATTTGGTAATTTTTCGATAAACGGAGAATATTTGGGGAATTTATTACCGTTTATTGGCGTTTATTCGGGAAAAATAGGTAAACTTCATGAAAAATTATGAAATTTGGTTTGGAACCCAAAAATGTTTGCTAAGATCACTTGAAAAATTTGGGAACATTTTGAGATGTCTAAGTATTTTTTGTGCAATTGTGTTTTAATCGAGTTTTAACAGCCAAAAAACATGTTAAAAGATATTTTGATCAAAGAGTTAGATTCTGGAGATTTTTCAGGAGCTATTTCAGGGTATTGTGACCACATGGAAAAATTATGGGATTTTTCAGATGTCGTTTGGTATAAACGGGCAATTTATTACTTAATTATAACACATTAAATGAATTTTTATAAATAGACAATTAATCATAAAATTTCTGAAAATATTTTAATAAACTTTCCATATTTTAATTTATTTATACAATAATTTCTATAATTTATATATAAGTGCATAATTAGTTATGATTAATCAAAGATTTAAACTATATTTGTTTTAACGAAACCGACAGTTGGTGTTTTACGAACTTACTGGTATGTCAAAAGTGGTCGAATATCATAGTTTTAGATGAGTTTGATAAAAAAAGAACTTTTTACGAGAATTCCAGACAATTCGGATGGATTGTATGCCTTTTGTATAACCAAAACAGTAAGAAAACGGAAACGAACCGTGCGATCAATCCAGATACCGAAACCTTAAAATTATTTCATAAACCAAATTATTTTATCAATCAGTATGTTTACTTAAATTTATGTGATCTTACCTATTTCTGAAGCGCATAAACTATCAACTTGGCTAGGCTCGGAAAATGGTGAAACTGAGCCAAATCTGGTTTTAAACATTTCACAGTATACAACGTGACAATCTAAGACTATGGTCATGTTCTGGGCCTAACAGCTATACCCAGATGTTTCGCGACCCCACTTTCTAAATTGTTTTACGAACTTTTGGGGTGGAAAGCATATTTATGTATGCTTATGTACTCGAAAACTTACTATGATGTGAATTATCTAAGTGCTAACACTTGAAAGGCCTCCCACACGACTGATTCTACGAGCCGAAGGCATGTGAATAGTACTTTTGGTTTGACAATCCCAATTGACGGGCCGGAGGGATATGCCGGAATATGTTATAATCAATTGCACATAACCATACGAACTTTTGTAACATGCTATGTGGTGTTAGACATAGTACATACTTGAGGCAAATAGAACCATTGTGGGCACAGGAAGTGCGTGGGCAGGAGAGGCCACGCAATGGGACTCGTCGAGGATTCACTCGTGGCTTAGTATAATTACATCACGTATTTACAAAACATGAATATTATGATTACGTATACTGGTTTTCATTCGTACTTGTGAAACTTGAAACTCACCAACTAGACGTAGTTGACCCGTTTTAATATGCTTTTCAGGTAAGGCCAAGTTGGAATAGTTGCTACGTGCTCGGTGCTAAAATTGAAGTGAATCGCTGTACATAAACACTAGTATATATATTAAAGAATAAGCAATTACGCGAACTGGTTATGTGATTTTCATCTAGTTTGTAAACTTAGTACCTACCAATGTAATATGAAGTAAATTAGTTTGTTGAATTTCTTTATAAACAATGTGGTTGATACCAGTATTATCTGTTACATTCCCTTATTACGCTTCCGCAACTACCTAGTCGGGGTGTGTCATTGAACCACCGGTTTATATTCCTATTCCATCAAAATCCTATGGGTACAATAAGCGGGGCTAATACCTTGAATATCTGAAAGTCTCCATGCAATCGCTCCTTTGTTCATCTTGAACACTTCTATCAATTTTAACTTTTCTTCCTCACTTAATTTAGACGAAACAATAACGGGAAAGTCCGAGCCGCCTTCAAGATACGCATACTTTAAATGTGACGGAAGAACTTTTAACTCCAACGGGGCGGGTTTTTCCACCTCTTTTTCACAAATTATCTCACTAACCTCCATCATCTCCGCCGAACAAGAAACGTCATCTACCACTTCTTCTTCACCGTCCTCCATAATTTCCGTCAACTCTTCACCCGCATCCATCCCAACCAAATCGGTTCCACAAATATAGTCAAGACACTTATCAAAACCCGGAATAAAAGAATTAAGAAAATACACCGAATGGCATGGACCACTAACATCATCATTATCACCCGGGTGCTTCATGGACTTTGCAATATCATAAGTAACATTCTTATCACCAACCCGAAGTGTGATCCACTCCTCATACACATCAATAAGAGCCTTAGTCGTTCTAAAAAACGGTCGACCGAGAATAATGGGAACCTTCTCGTCGGCCTCCATGTCAAGTACCACAAAATCAACCGGAAATACAAACTTGTCAACTTTCACTAGCAAATTCTCAATAATACCTCGCAGATACTTAACCGAACGATCCTCCAATGACAACGGCATACGAGTCGGTGTAAGCTCACCCAACTCCAACTTCTCAAACAATGAATATGACATAAGATTAATACTCGCACCCAAATCCGCTAACGCTTGACTCATCATATCACTTCCGAACGTACATGGGATTGTAAACATACCCAGATCCGATAACTTTTCCGGGACCCTGTTCAACACTACCGCCAAACAATCCCCGCTAAGTAGAATAGATGAATCCTCCCCCAACAGATCTTTTCTCGTGAGCACGTCTTTCAAAAATTTTGCATACTTTGGCATGTGTTGGAGAGCTTCAACAAACGAAAGATTAATCTTTAACTGTCTAAACATATCCAGAAAATGCCCATATTCCCTCGTGTACTTTTGATTCTTGAGACGAGCGGGATAAGGAACATGGGCAATATTAATCTCAGGTGGTGGCCGGAATTCAACCAGATTTTTCTCAACTTGTAGCTCAATAATTGGTGTTTTAACTTGTGACTTACCTGGAGCCTCCATCTCAATTTCTTCATCCACCACTTCCTCTTCTTCAACTCCAACCCTTTCTTTAACTACCTCGGGACCCAAAACCCTTCCGCTACGAGTAGTAATTGCTTTCAGTTGAGCAGCCGGATTCGTCTGAGTAGAACCCGAAAACTGTCCTTGAGGCCTTTCATCGAGACGACGAGCGATATCCCCAACGGACCTTTGAAGATCAAGCAAAGAGGATTGTTGATTTTTGAGGAGCAAATCGTGTTCGGCAAACTTTTTCTATGTAATTTGATCCCTCTCCAATATTTGTTTCATCATATCTTCTAGACTTCCAATTCCCCCATTAGAATCCTGCACATTATTTTGAACATTAGTACCATTGTTACAGGGTTGACATCCCTCATAGAGATTTTAGAATCTTACAAAAAAGCAAACGACCAAACTGCACCATGAGAGAATTTTTTGCCTATAGAATTTAAGATAGGCCAAATACTTTCTCATTGACTCTGAATGGAAGAAGAATTTTTCAGCAAAAATTAGTTGATATATACACACTGATTGAAACCGAAAGACTCAACTACATACATAACCAACAAAAGGTTGTTAGATGTGAGTCATACGAGAATCTTCATAACTTAAAAAACACCGGCAACCAAGACATGTCCAGCATTGGTCAACGTGTGATATTACCGTCTTCTTTTACCGGAGGTTCTCGGTACATGATGCAAAACTACCTAGATGCCATGGATCTTTGTAGGTGGTTTGGATTTCCGGACTTTTTCATAACTATAACATGCAATCCTAAATGGTCTGAAGTCAAAAGGTTTCTTAATAATACCACCATTAATCTTGAAGACAGGCCTGACATCATGTGTAGGCTATTTAAAGTTAAGCTTGACGCAATCATCAAAGACTTAAAAAAGGGTGAATTACTTGGAAAGGTTCAAGCAAGTGTTTTACAACCTTTTTTTAGTATAATAATATTTGTTAAACAATTTTTATTTTATTTTATTTTCAAGTTATATTTAAAACTAATCATATTCATCTTTTTATGTAGTTGTTTATACCATGGAGTTTCAAAAACGTGGGTTGCCTCATGCACATATATTTTTATTCATGCATGCTGATCACAAGCTTCCTACCGTTGATCATATTAACCCATTTGTTTCGGCCGAGATTCCAGACAAGAAGGAAGATCCTGAATTATATTCCCTTGTGAGTGACCACATGATGCATGGTCCTTGTGGTTATGATAATATGAACTGCTCATGCATGATTAATAGAAGGTGTTCTAAAAACTTCCCTAAAAAGTTTACGCCTCACAATTCTATTGATTCAAATGGGTATCCTATATATAGAAGAAGATATTCTGGACGCACGGTTAAAAGGTCTAATGTGGACTTAGACAACAGAGGTGTCGTGCCATATAATAAAACGCTTCTGAAAATATATCAAGCACATATTAACGTTGAGTGGTGCAATCAGGCTGCATCCATAAAGTATTTATTCAAATATTCTAACAAAGGACCTGACAGGGCTATAGTTGAAGTTGTAGACGCTGACAATCAAGATGATCAAGTTCAAGCAAGAGATGAAATCAGAGAATATTATGATTGTCGATACCTTTCTGCGTGTGAAGCGGCATGGCGGATATTTGCATTTGAAGTACATTACAACTCTCCTTCAGTAATTAGGCTTCCTTTCCATCTTCCTGGTCAACAACAGGTTATGCACGGGCCCGATGATGATATTGATAATGTCCTTAACAAACCTTCAGTTTCCTCTTCAAAGTTTTCAGCCTGGATGTTGTGTAACCAAATTAATGAAGAGGCTCGAAACCTTACTTATGTTGAATTTCCTACTAAGTTTGTTTGGAAACTTGAACAACGAAGGTGGGAACGACGAAAGCAGGGTTTTCAATTGGAAGAATTCATCAAGTTTCTCCGTCTCTCGGTGAGGCGTATTTCTTAAGAATTCTTCTAAACAAAGTCAAAGGACCAAAATCTTTTGAGGATATCAGGACGGTATATGGCCAGACATTTCCTACAGTTAGAGATGCTTGCTATGCACTTGGTCTACTCGATGATGACACGGAATATATCGAAGCGATAAAGGAGGCAAGTGCATCCAGTTCTGGTTATTATCTTCGTGCTTTATTCAGATCAATGTTATTGTCCAGCTCTCTTTCTAAACTTGATTTTGTGTGGGAAAAAACATGGGAATATCTATCTGACGGCATTATCTACACACAACAAAGAATATTGAATATTCCGGGTATTAAATTTTGTTATTCAATACCAAAATGCATGCACCATGTTATAATTTCAATAGTAAAATATTAATGCTAACTTTTCAATTTATAACATGCTCAGTGAAATTGTTTTTTTTTATGTTTTATTTATATACGCAATTCATATAATATTATTTATATTTTTTTAATACAATTTTGTAGATTTATCACTTCCAGAAAGTCAAACTAATAATTTAAATTTGTGTGAGATTGAGAAGTACCTACTTCGAAATAACTCAAGCCTACGTAGATTTCAAACTAGCCATATCCCGATAACAATTCTATAGCTTCTTCAAACAATCGTTTAATCGTTAACGAACTCTCTTATGACACAAACACTTTACAAAATGAGTCTCGTAGCCTTATAAGTTCATTAACAAATGAACAACGAAGAGTGTTTGATGAAACCATGATTGCAGTTGAAGCTAACAAAGGAGGTGTATTTTTTCTTTACGGCTATGGTGGAACAAGAAAGACCTTTTTGTGGAAGACATTATCTGTGGCAATACGATCTAAAGGTCAGATTGTATTGAATGTTGCTCAAGTGGTATTGCATCATTGTTGTTGTCAGGAGGTAGAACAGCACACTCTAGATTTCATATTCCTATAAATCTTAACGAGGACTCAACTTGCAGCATAAAACCAGGCAGTGATGATGCACATTTGCTAAAGGAAGCCAAATTGATTATATGGGATGAAGCTCCGATGATACATAAATATGCATTTGAAGCTCTTGATAGAACAATGACAGATGTATTAACTCCTAATACTTCTATCGATTCGGGAATTCTATTTGGAGGTAAAGTTATTGTTTTTGGTGGTGATTTTAGACAAGTTCTTCCTGTTCTTACAAACGGAAGCAGGCAACATATTGTAAATGCATCTTTATGTTCTTCCTATATTTGGGGTAAATGCAAACTTCTTAGGTTAACAAAAAACATGCGGTTAACCATCGGAGCTCAAACATCTGATATTGATATGGAGCAGACAAAACAGTTTGCTAAATGGCTGTTGGATATAGGTGAGGGAAATGTCGGTGGTTTAAATGATGGTGAAACAACAATAGACATACCTGATGATCTTTTGATCAATGATTCGTCTGATCCGATTCAAAGTTTAATTGACTTTGTTTATCCTTCAATTCTACAAAATATCAAAAATATTGATTTTTTCGTGAAAGAGCATTACTTGCTCCTACAAATGAAGATATCCAAGACATTAATGATAGATTGCTCTCACTTTTCCCTAGAGATGAAAAGGAGTATCTTAGCTCGGATAGTATCTGCCCAACAGAAGACTTTGTTGATCTGTTGCAAGCAAATTTATACTCACCTGACGTGTTGAATGGTCTTAAGATTTCTGGATTGCCAAATCATAGATTGGTCTTAAAGGTAGGTGCTCTAGTTATGTTACTTCGAAACATTGACCATCAAATTGGTTTGTGTAATGGTACTAGGCTACGAGTTATGGAGCTTAAAAGACATGTCATTGTAGCTGAAATAATATCTGGAGGTAAAATTGGTACTCGCACATATATTCACCGATTAAACATGATACCTATAGACAACAAGATTCCTTTCAAATTTCAGAGAAGACAATTTCCAATTTCAGTATGCTTTGCAATGACGATTAACAAAAGCCAAGGACAGTCACTATCAAAAGTTGGTTTGTATTTAAAACATCCGGTTTTCAGACATGGACAGTTGTATGTGGCACTATCAAGAGTCAAGAGCAGAGACGGAGTCAAATTATTAATATTGGACATAGATGGTAAACTTACAAATAGGACATCTAATGTTGTTTACAAAGAGATATTTCGAGATTTGTGATTTATGTTTCACTTAGTCAAATTTGATTGTAACTTACTTTCGTCCTTCATTACTTTAATTCACCACTTTTTGTCTTTTTTTTTTTCACTCACTACATGAATAAAATGTATCTTTTATATTGTGTCCGGTCATATTATATTTTACATGTTCTATGGTTAAAGTGTTAGTAATTTTTTTAACTACAATGTATGTTTCTACCTTTTATATTTAATACCCAATTTTTTTTATGATACTTTGAATGTTTTCTGACTTATAAAATCAAATTTGTTAAACCCGTGAGCTACACGAGTAACTAACCTAGTATATAATATATATATAATATTTACCATTTTTACAATTTCCATGAGCTTATTGTTGTTGTTCTTGTTTACTTCTTTTCCTTTTTTTGTTTTTGTTTTGGTATTTTTTTTTATTGTAGGTACAAAAAGAATATAGATTATGGTCTACTAAATTATCTTCATACAGACCACACACAGGTAAAACTTTACTCAAAATGCTTATTTTATAGGTGTGGTTAACGTATTTTAATTATTATATACTTTTTAAAGGGTATTTCAGTTCGGCGGTCTGAGTTGGTTGGGCTAATTATGAGACGTAATGAGCTTGCAAGTGATCATCTGAAGGCATCAAAGACTCAGCAACTTCCACCAATGTTGCAGGTTTTTAATTATACAAAATATCCTATGAATATGTAGATATTTTTTTGGAGATGCCAATTTTGATTTTAAATACTTATTAATGGGTTGATTGGGATTATTTTTTTCTCTAACAAGTCAAACAGGTAAATAAAAAATAATAAAAAAGAAACCTTTTACACCATTTTATTTAAGGGTTATGCTATACATACACCACCTGCAGATCTGCACACCAGTATGTCTGTCACATTATTCGAGCTTTTGTATCATACGCCCCGTATGACTTCTGTCACAAGTCACATATTGTTAAGTTATTGGAGTCTGTATAACCCTTTATACGGGTCATATAACAATTCGTATAACAGTCTACGGGTTCGTATGAACATATTCGCCATATACGCCATATAATATGGCGAATATGGCGAATATGTTCATACGAACCCGTAAACTGTTTAAAGTTAATAGTGGCCTTTAACAAGTCATATACAAACCCGTAAACTATTTGAATAATATGGCCTTTATACAGATCGTATAACACTTATTTTGCCACCTTTAATATTCTGTAATGAATTAGTTTTCAAGTTAATAGTGGTGTTCTTGTTTTAGTCCCCAAACAAGTGCAAGAGTTTCAGGCACCTTAAGACCTGTTCATTCTACTATAAGGTAACATGTTTGTTTTATGGAAACGATATACTTTTTATGCATACAAAATTTCTTGTTCCCGAAATATTTGCAGCCTGAACCCGTGGTTTTTGACGCAGTCTTTCATCTAGGTGTGTTTCCTTTGAACCCACGTCCTTTGAATGCTTTAAGTTCGGACGGGGTGATCGTGTTAGTATCTTCGAGTGACGAGTCATCACCCCGCGAAGAACATTATATTGATAATACTCCTGAAACGTCGGCTGTTATGCGTCCTCTGGCATATCTTGAGCGGAAGAGAGAACATCGCTCCTCCAAAGAAGATGACGCGGAAGGAGGCCATGCTAATGCCGAAGAGGAGCTAGTGAAGAAAATGCGTGCATCTGGACCTAAGTAACAAAAGATACGCCTTGAGGATCGAGTTAAGCAGATTGACATGCAATCCACACCACGTAAGTTATTAATGCCATAGGATACCTTTTCCCTTTATACTTTTGGATTATAACATTATTCTGTTATCCGCAGGAACCACTGATACACCAGACCAAGGTATATCTACTCAGAAGCCACCATCTCCTCCTCCAACAATCGTTATACCCGATAACGCGTCTGGTTCGAAAGGACAGGAACCAGTTCAAGACGTTGAGGGTCCGGAGACACAAGAATCTCCGCACCACTCTCCCCTTTCTCCTCCGCAGTCTCCTCCGCACTTTTCATTCTCTTCACCAGCGCGCCAAGCAGGTGGCGGTAGGCCATCTCATTCTCAACAATCCCCGGGATCACAACAATTCCAACATTCCTCCGATGCTAATTATTATGGAATGGCGAATCCTGGGGAGGACAACCACTTGCATATTCCTAGCTGGACTCTGGTCCAGGGGTCATGTTTCACTGATCCGGTAGTCTGCGTTGAATTTCTCAGTCAAGGCGCTCCACCAGCGGAGTGTGCCTTTCAGCGTGGTAGCTCCCACCATGACCTTGCTCATAGTTTTAATCTTGTCTTGGCCAATACAATGACCAACGGCCAAGAATTTTTCGGGAATGTCTCTCCATGGGAGAGAATTGGGGTGAGATGTCCTGGCAAACAGAAGAGGCCAAGAAAGCTGCTGAAGAGCAACGCTTGAAAGCTAACACTGCTATGTGGAAGTTGAAGGATGCGGAGATTGCTCTTCGCGTTGAGAAAGATCGTCAAGCTGTTGGGCTCGTTCATGGGAAGAAGCCTGTAAGAAACAGAACATCGTTCTTGCCGCAGCCCGTGACGAGACCAAACGCAAGGAGGCAGACCTGGCCAAAGCCCTAGAGGCCAACACTGCTTTGGATAATCAAGTTACCAACCAAGGTAACTTGATTCAAACATATGAGGACGACGCCAGGCTACGGAAGGAGCATGCTGAGGAAATGGAGAAGCGGATGGAGGAAATGGAGGCTGACAACATTAAGCTTGTGAAAACTTATGATGAGTAGGAGAAGAAGGCGTAGTAGGCTGAGAAAGACAAGCAATGGCTGATGTCTGAGGGCCTAGCGCATGTATGTTTCCTTTCTTTCCGTAATCCCCTTTTTGTATCTTTTTTCATTATTGATTGATGTATTTATATCATATGATAGGTGATTAACCACATCAAGGACGGGACGAAGCTGGATGATTTCCTTGATACATTACTCAACGCCTCGTCTCAGGCCGGCTACAAGGTTGGTTTTCAGGAAGGTGTTGAGTATATGAAGGCCCAACGCCCTCTTGAAGAGCATCCGCTGCACGGTCGCCACGTAGGAAATGAATATAGCAGAAGAATGAAGGAGTATGACGAATTGTCATTCCATCTTCAAACTATGCTTCCTGAATTTGCGGCGGCCGTAGATGGTTTTCAATGCCTAAAAGAGTATATAGACGGGCCTTCAAGCCAGACACCCCACAATCCCAAACTCAAGATCAAGTAGAATAGTACTTGGAATTTGTATGTTGAGATTTTTAGGAATGTTTTGTACTAGAAACTTCTGTAATCCTCCTTTTAACATATATATGAAGTGATTTTCCGTACAACCTTACCTTACCTTTCTTTTATATTTATTTATAAACATCCATACTTAACATACATATATCATTCATACATAATATATAACACAATCACATCTTCTAACGATCACCTTCTCTGACGATAGGTGCAATATCCAAAGATCGTTCACGTACCGACAAGCATGCATTCATACCTCAACAACTTTCACATAATTCATAAAAGGCACACACTTACCACTTAAGGTAAGTGTATTAACTAATCACGTCGAGTATGCACACAACCCCGAAAACATAACAAGGAAATGGGGCTAGAAACTCACCTGTAAGCGATTCCTTTCTGAATTTACGGTTATGCCCTTCTTGAGCTGTGCACGGCTAACTGTGTATTAATCATACTATAAGACCCCAAAACCCGGGAGTCCTACAGTTGGTAATCATTCCAAACAAATTCAAATATAAAAGACAAGCCAGTTTCATATAATTCAAAAATTCAACACAGAGTATTCTTGCAGCGGAAAAGTTAACAAAAACATTCAAACAATGTTCTTAAGACGAGAAAGGTAGTTTATGATTTTCTTAATTATTAAAATGATAAAGAGCATCGACTAGAGCTGCCTCGGGACCTCAGGTAGTCTTGAGCACATCCAAGCAATAAATCACATCCACACTCAACCTGAAATCAATCTAACATACACACAAAGTCAGCTTGAGCTGAGTGAGTTCATGTTTTTATGAACGAAAGTCATCAACGAACGACTAAGACATTCAACATACATCATCCATAAAAGTAAATAAATAAGTAAATGACTTTCCTCCATTAAGCACGTAACACGGGTCACATCCTTTCAAGTCCAAAACACAAGGTTAAGGATCCGAATAAACATCCATCCCAAGGACAGATAAACTGTTAGGGGATTTGTCAACATCCTTTAGCCCCAAGGACAGTCAAACTATCCCGGAGCACATCCACCTTAACCCTCTAACAGGAGAATCAAGGAATTTTATAACATCCATTCGACCCGGTCACGGCTTAACAAAACATCCACGTGGTGGCCACACACACACACACATCCAAATACAACACTGATAAATCATATAAACTTCCAAGCATAGATAGCTAAAATAACACAAACTATGCAATATCATCCAAACGTTTAAAAAGGGTAAATTCATCATAAAGTGTGTATGCTAGCCAATACGTAAAACATTTAAAAGGGGCATCATAAAACTCACCTAAAATGGATCACACAAATATTACAACTAGATCCTCTAGCCAATCACTAACAATTCACAAGCTTGTCAAGTTAAAGCACACAACAATCACTAACTAGACCGCAACGACTCGCTTACTCTACGAGACGTCCTAACGGAATTGGATTGACCCACGGCTTCATCCAACATTCATACTCATCTACATCATCCCCTCCCCGAAGTCCTAAAATTACCAAACAAACTCCCTTCCAATATAATCACCACCAACGGTTTTCAAACTATGCCCGTCTTACTTTAATTATGTCGAATTCGTGCGTTAGCGAACCGATTAACCAACCACCAACCAAACCAGACCCATTTTGATAACATTCTACACTATTACATCCTACCCATCAATATTTAACCACCCACATTGATGGAGTTTGAAATCTCATCATTTTCCATATTAATTAACAATTAACCGATTTTACGCGCTCTTACAAACCGATTAAGGAATCACCAACCAAACCAGCCCCTATAACCAAAAACATAATTTTCCTAATTTCCTTACACTAACATAAGACCCGTCAAACTGATCGGGTTGGCAATTTCTTCAAACAATACCCGAATGACAACAATTAACGATTTCAACATTCAAGAACCCTAGAAATCGGTTTTTATCAATTGACCTATCAAGACAACTCTAATGGTCATGAAATTTTAGTATGATATACTAGGAAAACACGGGGATCTTTTGACACCAAAAACTCTAACTTTTTGACCTTGGTAAGCGTGCCAATTGATATCAATCCGAATCTGTCCCTATTTAAGAAACATATTAATTAACCATTGTAACGACGTAGGTTATACAATTAAAGAGTATGGGAGTGTAGTACACACCTTGAAAGACCTCTAGGATCTTGGAATCGATTTATCTTGATAAAAAACATAGGGTTTTGGTCCTGAAAAGCTTGCAGCTGCAGGCTAGGGTTTGGGGGCGGGGGAGCTTGGGTTATAATATTCAAAATGTTACCTTTTAGCCCCTTGCTGTAAGTCCCGAATCTGGATCACTACAATATTATATCAACACAAACAAGTATAGGTGCGTAATACCAATACTCAGTGATTCAAGAACACAAGTAGACAAAGTAAATCAACACGGAGTTGCTTCAAAACACACGTATATTGATAAATACGTTGGGTGCTTAAGCACTTACAATACTTGATCACGAATACTAGGAATGAACAACGATAATACTCCAAATGCACACGATTATATTAATAAACCGCCTGGTACATGAGATTACACAAAAACGTATTGCTCTCTAGATGGTGGCTATAAGAGTATTCAATAACTGCTCACCAATTGATCAACTGCTAAACCCTATACAAGTATTCTCTTTATATACGGAAGCTAACAATCGAGCCCAAAGTAAAGCCCAAAGCCCACCGAGATCCCTTAGTGATCTCGGTTTACATACATAGCCCACCACGAAACCCAACAACACTTAGAACTAAGTACAAACCACCAAATATGGACCCAACAATCTCCCCCTTGGTTTGTAGCTTCGTTCTTGTTTATTTCATTTCAAATTAGCCTAACCGAAATCCCGATTTCGGTATTACACCGATGTAATTCTTCAACTCGTCTTTGTTTATGTCACTTTAGTCTTGATCATGTCACGGCCTTTTGATATGCGTCAGTCTAACCAAATCATGGCCCAACAATCTTTCCCTTAGACTGATGCTTTCAAGATCTTCAGAATCTTTACTAGAACATAATCAGCAACTTCAGTGATCAGCAACTTCAGCATCTGCATCCAATAATCTATCATCTCCCCCTTGTTTGACAACATCATCCAATTTGAATCTCAGATACTTCATATACTTCCATTGCAAGAAATCAGTCTTGAAAGAATAATCAACTTTAATAGAAAGATCAACCACATTATTTTGAAAACAATTAAATAAAACAAAATACGACAGACATATAAATTTTTTATTTTTCGTTTTTTTTATTTTATTGAAAAGACTTGAAATGAGATCATACCAGCTAAACCAACTATAACTCAATAACCGATATCAGATTTCATGAGCTGAAAATTTTAAAACGATTTGTTAACACGTTTGTTTCGACAAGAGTAATCAAGAAGTAAAAATAAAATAAATGAAATAAAATAAAACAAAACCACAAACAACAAATTTAATCACCCGGTCTTCTTGTAATTTAGCAAAAATTTGGGATCAAATTTCAGTTTTTGATAGAAACGCCGCCTTTTATGAAAAGATCCGAACATGGAATCATATTGTTTAAGGTGTTGTCACAAGGATTCATGTTCAGCGTTATTATGACATAAAGAGACAGATTGATAGCAGGTATAATGAACTTAGCATGACTTTCATTGCATCAGTGATATGAGTTAGTTTCAGTTCGGCATAAATCTTAGATGGACATCACTCATGGACCTGTTATGCCTCCTATCTCTTCTCAGGGCGTATTTGGCTTTTCCCAGATCACCCCAATTTGACTCCAACCTCCTAGTGCTTGATCAAAAGATTTTAATAGATATATAAACATAATTTAAGCTTTAAGGTTGAACGTTGGACTTACAAGTCATCCGGACTTACAGGCCTTTCATTCGAGACATGACAGGACTTACTTTTATGCCCCCATCTCTGTAGTTCTAGTTTGACCCTTTAAGCTTTTGAAATACGAATTTTTATTTTTTTCCTTCACAATAATCCCCTTTTTTATTTTTATTTTTCTCTCTTTTTGTTTTTCTCCCTTTTTTGTTTTATATAACTTGAGCAAGAACTTAGAAACATAATATTTTTGGTGATCAAGACACTAACGGGCTCGTGTATGACTGGGTAGTTGCTTTTCTGCCTATCATTTGGAGAGATGTGTCTGGAGACATGCACATGTCTTCAAAATGACTCTCCACATTAAGTTTAGCAAATTTAGTTTATATCACTTTAACTTTTACGCATCATGGAAAGCTACCATACACATCAATGATTGTGCTAGAGCCTTTTAAGCTTAATAACTTCACCCGTTAGGCACACATAAATAATTTATCTATCACTTTCCAAATGTTGGATCAATTTTCATTTGAAAATGTTTTGAAGCTTCTAAAAAGCTGTTAACTGAATAATAATATCACTTCCTAGAAGATACACAAGTTAAGAACTCAGTCACCTCGGTCACGCTTCAGTTTTCAGGTAAATGGCTATCCCGTATGACCACTAGTGGTTAACAGGACCAAACACATATGAGAATACATGTCCTTCCAACTCAGAGTTACCGACATAATTTTAAGTGAAAGAATTCAAAACTCAAAAACACATCACAATCGCCCCAGATGCTTTCAGTCTTTAGATAAATGGCTATCCCGTGAATCTACGAGTAGATCACCGGACCAAACATATACAAGTATATGTTCTTCAAACTTGAGCAGCCGACATAATTTTAAGAGAGTGTGAAGTTTGAAAGACATAGATAAAATCTTTTAATAAACGCGCACACACACTCTTTTTGATTTTTTTTTAAATTTCTCCCCTTAAATTTGTGCAAATTTATAAAATATGTACAAATTTAACCTCAAAAAGACTCAATCGTCGAAACGTGGTATTTAATAAAAACTTTTATGGAGGGTGATAGTCAGCCAACTGATGTACTATAATTTCTCATGAATGTCAAGTCATTTTCCCATTTTTGGAAAATAGAATACCCTATACTTGAAAAACTATACGTGAACATATTTTTGTATTTTTTTTTATAAAAATTTAAATTATTAAAATCTTTTTTGCTGATCAATATTTCATACCAAAGTGATACGGTTACATTTTATCTTCAAGACATCATCTTTCCATTTGTTAGAATCTCCCCTAGGAATAAGCTTGTTTTGAGATTCTGCATCCTTGCGAGTTGAATGTCTGGAACAAACCTTTTGATATGCAATGTATTCCCTGATTTATTCCTACACACTTAGAGAGCAGATTAAAAAAGTTCTATCACCCTAAAATTCCCGTCCAGGCAACAAATAATCCATTTTATGGTTTAAAGATGACCGAGAACAATAGATATTTGCCCTGTCATATGCCTGGAACAACCCATTTAATAAACAATGAATTTGTGGTTGTTCCTACACGTATAGCGGGATTCTTGATAAATCTGATCATAACTTGACTTTTTTTAGTGACGAATAATACAAAATATGCAACTCTTGAGGGACAGCCTCACTTTGTGGAGTTCTAACATTCAAGAGGATGGAGGTAAATCAATTATTAAACTTTTAATCTTTTTAATGCCAAAGTTTTATATTAAACTAGTATTTTAACCCCCCGCATTGCAGGGGGGGTGTGGTCGGGAAATCGATTTGAATGCGAACATGTAAACAAACTCGCATAGAACTCACAAACATCTAAAAATGCTAACGTCACACAAAACGTAAATGTAACAAAGAAATAAATAGCCAAACTTTAAAACAAATCAAAATGTGACCAGAGTTACAAAGTAAGCATACATGTATTACTTAGCGCTATGTGGCGTCTTAAGGCGTCTTAAAACTGGAATTGTTAGTACAAATTATAAACGGTACAGAAAACAACACGATTATAACCAACAACATTTATTATAGTGCTTGTATTGAAATTGTTTGTATACCATTAGTGATTCTAAGAACATCTTTACCAACAATGAATATTATTTTCTACTTCCAAGTTCTTTGATTCAACATTATCATCTATCAATCATCAACCAGTTCAGAAACAACACTTTGCAATTTCTTCAAGCGTTCGTCTTCAGTTGACTTAGTTTTCATGCTAGAGTTCCAATATAATGCATTGTTGCTTTAGAGTTATGTGAAGCAAAAACCTTCTCAGAATCACTAATGATCAATCTGCTAAGAATCAAGTTTCAAATATAGATTGAAAATTCAAAATACTAAAATGCATTCCCATGTCATTGACACAACTTAATCTTGAAATTAAATTTTGATTAAACACATCTTTTTGTAAAATTAAATCAAGGTTTACCTGGATCAACAAAAGTTGATCCAAAGTTGCATGTGAGTTTGCACTTTAGAAAGTGTTTGTAAGATAAAACTTGTTATTTAATATTTAACTCATCACAACCTCTTATGTGTATCGACACCAAACTCCCACACGAAAGTAAAAGTTTTACCCATATACGAAGCCGGTATTATTGATTCGTTACCCCATATCAGGTCTGCCTATTGGACCACCATGGCAGTAGTAGTAGTAGTTGCAAGTGGAGAAACTTGCACCTGCCATCCTTGAATTATGCCACACCAAGAGAGAGTCGCAGCCCATAAAAATGTATATCACCAAACATAACTTAGAACTTAAAAAGTATAGTTGCAGCCCATAAAAATGTAATTATAAAAGACATACCTTAAACTTTGACTTGCAAAAGTCAAACTGACAAATCAGTTAACCTATAATCAGTTGCATCATCATATTAATAAAAAAATGTGTGATCATCACACAATGAAGTTTATCGTTTTAAAGATAAGATTGCATGTATAGTTTGGTAATCATATATATGCGATGTAATAAACTAATGCATGTTTGCAGATTATTAGATTAAGAGTCCTATCATAGAAAATATACAAATTCATGTTGCAATTAGTTTATGTACATCAGCATTAAAGAAGAAACAAAGTATACTTAGCCTTCCATGTTTTCAAATCCGTTTAAAGAGTCATCAAACCTGACTAACTTCCGGATTAAATATAGACATAAGGGTCAGTTCACAGGTCTATGTAATGGCATTACCCGCAGACTCATTTGCACGTTCCTATCCATACAACTGATTAAAGTGATACAAAACAATAACATTTTCACAATCAAACTCAGCACCATAAGTTCACGCTAAAGCTTAGTAAGGAAACGATTATATTATGTAAACTTCCAATAAACAAATCAATCACAAAATAAGTATAATAAATTTGAACACGTATAGTTTTGATAACGCCTCTCTAACCTAAATCAGAAAATCAATACACGAATATAGTCGAGTGAAGAGGATAGGGGCCTCATTTGAAACCAAAGCACATAAATAAAACCTCTTACCTTAAACCAATGTTGAATTACTGCAATCTAATGATAGAGTAATAAAATAGAAAAGTTGCTCTCTATTCATGTCCCATACCATGGTTGATGAGACCCAAAGCAAACTGCAACCAAAAAATATATGTTTTATAAGCAAACAGAGTTATCAAACTTATGTGTCTCCAAATTTCTATAAAAAAACAAACCTATAATTCTCATATGTATGCATAATATGTAATATGGTGGTTGCAGACAACCCAAGCTTTACTATTGTAGAAATACCCTGCCCATAAAAGTCAAAATTAGCAATGTCAAAAAGCTAATTGGAACAACAATTTCCCACACCACACCACCGCCCAGGACACAAACTTTTTTAATCAAAAAAGCTAAAACCTGATCTAAGAAAATAAATAAATAAACATACCCATATGAAAATAATTGAAAAACAACATACCTTATGGGAGAAATTAAGGTTCTTGATCAAGATTTTTTCAAGAATCTTGAGTGCGAAAGGATGTCCGGTTTGTACGTTGGCAAGGGGTGGTGTAAAAGCAACATCATGACTACATAGGGTTCCGAAATTGAACCCAGCAACAGTAGCCAGTGACTACCCGGCTGTTGTGGTGAATGAGGCACATAGATGGTGGTAGCAGAGTATGCAGAGAGAGATGAAGTGAAGGGATACATGACACGTGTATCATAACAAAACTCAATCAAGAGCGTACAACAAAAAAAGCAGTAAGAACAACATCAGGAAGCACCATCCTCCCACTTTTATAATTATATAAATATGCTTTTTTCTATTTATTAACATGGTCTTTTATTTGCAAAACATGGAGATAACCAAATCTAGTGCATGAATGCCAAGGTTGGTACAAATCAATTATAATCTCAATTTTTTAACAAAAAAATACATGTTTTCATCTTCATAGTTTGTGCTTATATATTCAATTTTTTTAACAAAAAATGCAGTGAAACTTGAAGTGGATGTGGGCTCTGGTATTGTATTTGTAAGGTTAAATTTGAAAATGTTAATTTGAGAATGGGCCGAATAGCAGTAGTTATGGTTGATTTTGTTTGTTGTAAGTTGTAACAGAATGGGACGATTATGTCAAAAAATAGTGATTTTAAAAAATATTGAGGCAGTTACTAAAAGATATAATCTTTAAAGATAGTTGTAACACAGGACCATCTAGTAAATTTTTTAGGGGGTGTTTTGGATTCCTTATTTTAGCTCCTTACAGCTTATAACTAATTGGTTATAAGTTATAAGGTGTTTGGGAAAGTTATGTTTTGTGAGTGTATAAGGTATAAGTTATAATTTTGTAACTTATACCTTATGTCTTAAATAAGGTATAAGGAGGTAAAATAAGGGATCCTAAACACCCTTTTAAAGTCTGGGTATGTGACTAATAGTTAGTACGGTTCATTTATTAAGCAATGGAGAACATATCTTTATTGAATATATTAAAAGAAGATTTATTCCTCAGAAAAACACTATTTAATTTACAATTTACTTTTTAAAGTACACATAAAATTTGATCTCTCTAAAAGATTAACATCAACTCAACTTATGGATCATTTGTTTTTTAGGTATATTGTATTATATACTTTTTTAATATTTAAGGTTTTACTTTATTATTTGTTATATGTATCTAAACCTTATAAAATATAGTAGAGATATGTTTTTATTTTCTTGATTTTACTTTTTGTTTCAACTAATTATAATATTTACAAATTTTCTTTTAAACCTTATATTTCATTAAGTGTCGGCTTTAAATGTTTTATTTGTTGGTTAAATGATTTATTTAAACTTTGTTTTCGTAATTCGTTGAGTTTATCTTTACAATGACCGAAACTTTTTTCATGACTTTCAAATATCCCATCGTCACTAGTTTTATATCGGCGTTTTGACGTTTAATACCAAAACTTTAAAATATGTTTTTTAAGCTCACTAATTTATGTTTATGAATTTGTGTTGGAACCGCTGACACTAACCGAATTAGATTTGGTTCGCGGTTGTAACGTGCAAGTTTTTTTTGGTTCCGCATATGATGGTATTGACGGATTTATTTCCCTTGTATAGTTCCGATGTCATAACCCGATACAATTTGCATTCACGTCGGCTCGCAGCGCGTTCGTGTGGTTTAAAGTTTTTACATATGTTTTTTTGTTTGGTTTAATCTTTGGTTAAAAAATAGACAACTCGTAAGTTGAATATAATTTTATTTCATGGACTGAGATTTAAAAATCATTTGTCATTATAATCCAGGACCATGACTTCCAATATTTATTAACATGCGACATTCCTGGTATTTTATAGTATGTCAGTTGGTCCTATTTACGTAGCGTAGGCAGAACTGAAAAGTCCCCGGGTAAAATTTTACATACTAGGTCACCAAGCACTAGTTTTACGCGGTTAAGAAGTTGTACTTCGTGAAGCCAAAACTCATACTTAGAGAATCGTCAATTGCGACACTGCTATTGGCCCACTATGGTGTTGAGTCACTTGACAAGTTTCACAAACAACACATATTCATTCACCACGTGTCACACCAAGGTTAATTTCTTAACAAGGCTATCTTTACCATTATCATAGTGTTATGCTAATGAGTAATGGTGTAACATCCTAAAAATTTGATTCAAATTTGACAAATTAGAAAAGGACTCAAAATATTTCCAAAATATATAATGGAGAATGAGAATTAAGAAAAGTGTGTTCATTTCACATTGGAGAAAGAAGAAAATGGAGTTATCCTGCATGGTATAAATAAGAAAAGAAAACTTGTCCGGCATTGGTAGAAGAAGAAACTTGTGAGCTCCTTATAAGGAGTTGGGTTCACAAGGAAATATTCTTATATGACAATATGCATCCAGTGGTGCGACATTCGTCATTTTTTGTTTAACTTGTATTTGTTTTTGTATCGAAAACCCGACCCGTTTTGGTCTTTCGGATCTTTCGTTATTAATAAAATATTCTGTTTTATGTTCATTTATGTTACACAATTGTTGGATAAAAAAATCATCTCTTTCGGTACGTTTAAACACCTTTTTTGGCTAAAAACGAGTTAAAACAAACTTAAGGGACTCAAAATGTCAAATAACAAAAGCATGTAACTCTTGAAAGAAACATTATGACCGACCCTTCACTCTTTCCCTATATAAACAAGATCAATACATCCCATTTGGGTTTGCTCATTCACCTCAAGCTCTCCTCAATCTAGATCTAAGTATTTTTTCTTCAAACTCTTGATAGTTTGACTTCTCACGGTAAAACTACTTCTAATCTTTGTTGGTAACTAATTCATGTTAATTAAAGCTTGTTAAAACATACTCCTCTTGTTTCCTTGGATTTCCCTTCTTCGGACATGGTCGGTTTAGGTGTATTACTAGGCAAGGCTTCATGGAGGACTATTATAGTCCTTGTTAACACTTTAAATTTTGTTTAAGCTTATTATTAATGTTAATGTTTAGTTTATTTATTTTATTTTCCAAATCATATTAATGAGTTCTTTGGTAATGGGTATGTGGCAAGCATCCTCAGTTTCATCCCGAGTCATGAGCCAAACAAAACAGAACTTTTGTTTAAATACTTTATTGTTAACATATTGTATGTAAGACTTGAGTATTATCAATTAATTTTAATGAGTTCTATGGTATTAGGTATGTGGTAACAATCCTCGGTCTTATTCCGAGTCAAGGACCGAACCAAGACCGAACTCTCGATTAAATGCTTTATATTTAAAATGATTTATTAATATGTTACATGTAAGATTTGTCTATTATAATTTTTAAGTTCCTTTTAATAAGTTCTATGGTATTGGGTATGTGGTAGCCATCCTCGGTCTTATTCCGAGTCAAGGACCGAACCAAGACCGAACTAAACCGAGTTCACTCGCTTAAGACACACTAGTTGTGTTTTGGGTCACCGAATATCGTATTTTTCTCTAAAACTATATTATAAACTAATTTTAATTATTTTCTTAAAAAAACTTGGTATGTTGGATCTAACTTCATTTTATAACAAGTTTGGACTAACAAAGCCAAACACCCGTTTAACGGACGTTAAGGTTCTTCTTAATACAACTACACACTTGGTTAAGCTTCTTTTGATTTCATTGAGTTATCTCATAACATTTATCACTTTAGAAACTCGACTTAGGGCTTGACCAATTATCAAGACTCGAACCGACAAATCCAAACACTCGTAATATCTCGTCTTAGTATCTATTTAACAAAGGGACTTGCAATAGCATAATTATACCCAAATATTTACTTAACAAAGGTTAAGTAAAACTAATGAATAGAATACCGATACCCAATTTCGAGTAAACTTACATTTCTAAAACCATTACTTTAATCTTTATGTATTTACACTTTAATTATTAATTTTGCTTGTCATATTATTTTACTTTAAAGCTTTTAAGTCTATCTACTAACTCAAGACCCTCTTTAATCTAGGTCTTTCCCGTTGAACTTACCTTTCCGTTTTATCACAAACTAATCCTCCAAGTTACTTATTTCATGTGAGTACATTTCATCCCCCGTTTTTGTTTTTATACTTTGGGGGTAACATGCATACTTATTCAAAACAAGAATGATTTATAATACTCGATCCTCAAACCACAAACTTTAGGATGTATGATACTAGAATACTTGCTCTATTGTCTGTTATATGTATCATAAGTTTTACGTGCACGATGGTTTATTTTTATTTTGTTGTGGAGCCTCAAAAAGTATGATCATATGCACCCCTAACCACTTTAGTATTGTGCTAGTAGAATAGGGTCTCATTATCTGAGTATGTCGGTTGTTACAGATTAGAAAGGATCCTCATTTACTTATGATTTATATACCGCAATTGTTGCTTTTATTTATAGTCTCATATAAGTTTGTGGATTTCGCCTCATATTATATATACTTAAAACTATGAAATTGCTCACCAACATTCATGTTGACAAATATTATTTTATGCCTTGTTACATGTTTAATTATTGATTAATTGGAGTTTGAAGATTCTATCTTACTTGAGACCTTTTAGGTTATTAGAAGAATGAACAATTAAGTTCTTATATTTGGTGCTATTTGTATGATCAAGATGTGTACTTTTGGTGATTGAATGAAATTAATGAGTTTTTTAAATATTGTCACTTTAATAGTGTCTTGTGTTCATGGGCAATCCACTGCACCCCAGCATGTTTCGCCACCTTGGGTCGGGGTGTGACAGATTGGTATCAGAGCCAAGACTATAGGTTATGCGATTAGACGTAATGGCCAAATATAGTTTTGCTTTAGGGTCCTTATATGTGTTGCTTATAAGTGTTACCCTACTTGATTGTTCATTACACTTATATATTTATTTACTTATTTATTCGAGTTAATCCCAAAAATATACACATGCAAACACTCTCATAGTATCCAAGGTATCCTTACCTTACCGCAAAAAGTAGATTTTTATGATGTTTTTATGGATCACAACCTTAATTTGTATCCTGTTATTTATAATCTCCTTAAAGCTTGACTCTATGATGGGTTTGTAGCCACATTAGGGGGCGAAACACTATGAAATGATCATTTGACAAAAACATTCCAAGAATGGAAGATGATTTACTTATCTGCAATGATTGAACTGTAGTTCTCGTATTCTAGGTCAACGAACCATGTTATACATGTCAACAACTTTAAGTTGTCGAATGCAAGCGTTTCGGTTGCCTCTTTATATTTTGTTGGAAGCATAAGAGCCACGATGATACGTGGACTAATGTTTTCAACATCCCGATTACCTCATCGTTTACATTTTATTGTTATTATTACGATATTTTGGACAAAACATGTAAAACACAGTGATTTCGTGCACATGTTCAATTCCCCACTTTTCCATAATTTTTATGATTTAATGTTGGGACAACTAGTCATTGCGGTTCATAAGCTTTCCCGCTTTTAAATCCTAGCACATTATTTTAAAGTTTCAAAGACTTAACATTTTATTTATTTAATGTACTAACAAAATAAAAAAAAATTTAATATCCTTATCCTCATAACTCTAGGACACACAATCATTAAGGGGCTGTTTGGTAGCCTCTGAATGGTCATTAAGAGGCTACCTCTTAATAGTTTATAACCTCTTAATGGTTAAGAGGTAACCCTCAGTCTGAATGGTTAAGAGGCCACCTCTTAATGGTTACCTCTTAACCATTCAGACTTATGTCTACCTCTTAACCATTAAGAGGTTATGAACCATTAAGAGGTAGCCTCTTAATGGTCATTCAGAGGCTACCAAACAGCCCCTAACACTCCATGTTTACATATCATCCTCATACTATGTCAATAACCCATACTTATATAATTTCTCTTTTATTATTTTAGAATGCCTCCTTTTCGTTGCCACACTCGCAATACTAACTCCGGTCGTCGGATGGCCACTATGGTTGCTAAAGAAATCGCTTATGTGATTCCCAGACTGATAACTCAAATTGAAGTCACCCAACCCACCCTTACTCAAACCACACCTAACCCTGAACCTTTCGCCTTGAAAAATTTCACCGGTGCCAACCCATCTCAGTTTCATGGCAACAACTGTGCCACTACCTTGTTGCAATAGTTCGAAAAGATGGAAAGCGTTTCCAATCTTTGTGAATGCCCCGAATCGAAGAAAACCCTATACGCCTCAAGCATGTTCGAGGGAAGCGCTCGCACTTGGTGGAATGGCGAAATGTTCACCAATGGGACGGAAGTAGCTATGGCCTACTCGTGGACCACGCTTAAGGAAGTCATGATGAAGAAATTTTGTCCGAAACATGATCTTCAAAAATTCGAATCCGAATTTTGGGAACTTAAGCAAGAGAGTGGTGACAACTCCGCCTACTCCAATCGCTTTCATGAGCTTAGTCTCTTGGTTCCTCACTTCGTAACTCCCCTCGAGCGGGCAATTGACAAGTGTGTCGGCGGTTTGCCTACGCAAATTCGAGACTTGGTGATGAGTAGTAAACCGCAAACCCTTCATGATGCAATCACCCTAGCCGGTGCTCATTCTGAAAACCATGTCAAAGCTGGTACCCTCACTATCAAAAGCTCCAAGAAACACAACGAAAAAAGTACACCCGAACCGTCAACCCTCACCAAAGTTGACCCTCAACCTCAAGCCATAAACTACTCCAACTCATCCCACCACTCCAAGAAGAAAAGAAAACCCAACTACTGAAACTATGCCGTCACTCGCCCATCTCAAACTCATTCTCAATACCAAGCACTTCAAAACCGAAAACCGTATTCCGGCTCCCATCCTTTGTGTAACACTTGCCAACGCCATCATCCCTCTTACTCCGCTTGCCGCCATTGCACGAAGTGTAACCGTTATGGTCACCACAGTAACGTGTGTCGGGAAACCTCCTGTGGGCAACCCACTCCATCAAGGTTTGTTCCATCAAATCAAAACTGACCCGCACCGTTTTCTCAAAACCCTCCTCCTCAACCTAGAACTTGTTTTAATTATGGAGATCCAAACCAGTTCATAATCCTTGTCCTCGACTTGGATTTGTTAACCAAGCCCAAATCATGCCCACACCATACTACCAAACCCAAGCCTACCAAGTTCAAACCTATCAACCTCAAGTCCCGCAATTCTTGGCTCCTCCGGCTCAACCACTCCAAGCGATGCAAGCCCTCCCGCAAGCAATACAAGCTCTTCATCCTCCTCCTCCTCCAGCTCAACAAGTCAACCACGACAACCAAGGGCGTGCTTTATGATGAACGCCAACCAAGCTCAAGTTGCCAACGATTTGGTGAACGGTACGATTTTAGTAAATGAGCATTTAGCTTCAATTTTATTTGATACCGGAGCTTATAGGAGTTTTGTTTCATTTAAATTTGAATCTATCCTTGTCGTACCCCACACTATACTTTGTCTCCCTTTTTCCCTCGAATTAGCCAATGGTAGTTCCATCACCATCGATTCGCTTATTCGTGATTGTATCCTCACTATTTTCAAGCAAGAATTCTAGATCGACCTCATCACGATGCAGATGGGAAGCTTCAAAATCATAGTAGGCATGAATTGGTTAGCTTTGTACCATGCCAAAGTCGTTTGTTATGACAAGTTCATTCGAATCCTGGTCGACAATGGCAAAACCCTGAAAGGCTTTGGCAAAGCGATTCCCAAGAAACTCAACCTCATGTGGTGCTCTCAATCTCGAAAGTACTTACACCAAAAATACGTTCCATTCCTAGCTCAAGCGATGGTGAAACACCTCAAAGAAAAGAAAAATCAAGACATTCCCGTTGTTTGTGAATTTCCCGGCGTTTTGTGACATCCACCGGTTGTTGACTTCCTGTTCTGGTTGCATCCTCCATAGTCAGAGTCGGTGTATGCTACCAGATCCAGTTCTCCTCCTTTTGAGTACCAGAGACCCAACTTAGGTTTGCCTTTTAGATACCGCAAAATCCTCTTCACTCCCTTCATGTGCGATTCCTTCGGGTTTGCCTGAAAACGAGTACCAAGACAAACTGCAAACATTATATCAGGACGAGAAGCAGTTAAATACATTAAAGAACTTATAATCGCCCGATACTTAGTAGGATCCACATCTTCATCACTTTCAGAATCAGCACCAAGTTTGTGGTTGACGCAGATTGGAGTGTCGAACGGGGTACTATCATCCATCTTAAACCGCTTAAGCACATCGTGAACATACTTTGTTTGATGAATGAACATGCCATCCTTCTTTTGATCTACCTGTAAGCCCAAAAAGAAAGTTAAATCACCCATGGCGCTCATCTCAAACCTCTTCTTCATGACTCACTCAAAATCCTGGCACATAGAAACTTTTGAAGCCGCAAAGATAATGTCGTCCACGTAAACCTTGACGAGAAGAAAATCACTCCCATTCCTCTTGACAAACAAAGTGTTGTCGATCTTCCCTCTCTCAAACCCATTCACGAGCAAGTAATCTGAAAGAGTCGCGTACCAAGCTCGTGGAGCCTGATGTAGGCCATATAACGCTTTGCTGAATGGATGATCCTTGTGGGTTCTGGAAGGTTGAGAGGGACCAACTTCTAGATTGTCTTCCAGATTCGAAGAGAGTTCATCTGAGTTGTGTTGAGTGTGAAACGGATTGAAGAAGTCATCATTTCTCGAGACAGCAGGAGTTTCTACCGCATTTGACGAGGAAGGTTGTTTTTCATTACACTGTGGACGATGTACAATGGCCTCGTCTTCATCGTAAAGCATCTTTGTGGCCAACCTCTCCTCTGTGTCTGCAAAAAACAAGTGGGGAAATTAAAAGATTTAAAAAGTTTATCATAGTCGAAAGCCTCGGCTGGTCCCATGCTAGGCTTTGGTGATTTGTATATAGTAATGCCAGTATTACAAACCACCTTAACCTTGTTGTTCGATAAATTAAAGACTCTTCTGTTGGTGGTCCCAACAACGTAACCGACCAAAATACCTTCGTCAGCTTTCTCACCAAATTTAGAATTAGTATTTAATATCGAATATGGGGACCCAAAAGGTTCAAGACCTTTCAGATTTGGCTTTCTACCATGCATAAGTTCATAACAGGTTTTATTTAATCTTTTAACAGTTAAAACACGATTAAGGATATAACAGGCTGTGGCAACCGCCTCGGCCCAGAACACCACGAGAAGTTTAGCATCTGCCAGCGTAGTCCTGGCTCCTTCGATTAGAGTTTTGTTCTTCCTTTCAGCTACTCCATTTTGTTGCGGAGTATATGGTGCGCTGAACTGATGTTCGATCCCCTTCTACAAACAAAACATTCCATTTGATAGTTCTTAAACTCTGTGCCGTTATCACTTCTGATGAATTTAACCTTTCTCCCAACTACATTTTCCACCCTGGTAATCAAGTTAATTACCAACTGAACCGTATCATCCTTTGTCTTTAGAAAATAAACCCATGAATAACGCGAGTAATCATCGGTCACCACCAAGAAGTATGACATTCCTCCTAAACTCTTAACATTTACGGGACCAAAAAGATCCATGTGGAGCAAATCCAAAGTGCTGACAATTGAGTTAACCCTCTTGGAGTGATGTGACTTATTATGTTGCTTTCCTTTCTTGCATGATAAACATTGGTCTTCAAAGTTGAAGTTCTTTAGAGGAACCCCAAGTACCAGCCCATTCTTCACAATGTAGTTCATCTTACGAAGATGAATATGACCCATTCTTCGATGCCACAACTCTGACTCAGACTCTGTTTCTTTTGACAGAAGACACGACTCTTCCGTCGCCATCTCGGTTGACCACATGTCCATTACATAGGTGTTCTTTTCTCTTGGAGCTTTCATCACAATCTAGGTTTCAGGAATCTTGAAACCAGGATAAAGCACGAGTGCCTCATCTTTTATAAAATGCACGGTGTATTCTTTGTCACAAATTTGAGAGACACTCAACAGATTGTGCTTTAACTCTTCTACAAAATTAACTTTTTCCAACTTGATTCTCCCATTGGTAACAGTACCAATACCTGTAATTCTTCCTCCACTTTCTCCTGCAAAGCTAACTCTTCATCCTTGAATAGTCTTCCAATCACGTAACAATTTCTTGTTACCAGTCATGTGCCGGGAACAGCCACTGTGAACAACCCACATGTTGTTTACATCCCTGCTCGACTGTTCCTGCACAATTAAAGAAAAGAATTAAAAACGGGGAACCCAAGACCCTCTGGTCTTGGGTTGATTAAACCTGTTAGCCGGCATCCAATACCTAGATTGCCTAAAGTTCTGTTGAGTAAAGTTTCCATTTGATCTGAACGGAAAATTTCTAGATGACTGGCTATGAGGCCATCCAAACCTTCTTGAATTTCTAGTATATGTGGAATCATAGTTGTTGGTTCGGTGGTCCACTGGGAAAAAACGAGAGTGGTTTCTTTGAAATCTTGGATTATTCCAACGATTGTTTGATGTGTTAGCATTCTTACCAGTATCATATTTCGTATTCGTTTTATTCTCAGTTTCAGTTGGCCTCATATTTCTAGATTTTCTCCGTTTTAGAGGACATTCATTGACAAAGTGTCCTATCCTGTTGCATCTAAAACAACTTCTGTTCGAACTATTTGTGTTCTTTTGAACATTTGTATCAAAAGTTGTTGTAGATGATGAGGTTGCATTACTATCAGTTTGTCTCACATACGGTGGAACAAACGGATTTAGGGAAGATTTCTTTCATCAAACTTGTAATCCTCCCCACGTTTTAATAACACGACCTCATCCTTTATCTCACCAAATTCAGACGATTTGTCCAAATTCGATGAGACAGGACTTGAGTCATCAGACCTAATCTGACTCGCTTCACTCACATGAACATTGGTATCTTTAGTAGAGACTTTGATAGGAACTGTCTGACTAATTTCAACACTAACGGATTGCTGATTACTAGGATTATAAGTATAATTATTATTGTACGGTGGTGGAACTTCTGTGTATCCGATTCCCCCTTTGTTAATTGGGGAACGCTGAACACTTAGAATATGGTCATGCATCACAGAAGAATTTCTAAACTGTTCAATTTTCCTGTTAAGTTCCACCACTTTCACCTGGTAATCAACTATCTGTTTGTCCTTTTCAGCTATCAGTTTGGTTTTTTCTTCTAACACCTCATAGCTAAGATCAATGACTTGTAATTTTTCAGCTAGGGTAGCCTTAAGGCTTCTAATATCTTTCTCACTAGCTTTTATTTTTACCGAGTAGCTATTTTCTTTAGTTTTAGAGTAATGATGTTCCTCTTTTAATAATTTTAACTCTTTATCCAAACTAACATACTGATCGGTTAAAGCTTTTAATGATCAGACAGTTTTTCACATTGTTCACAGTGAGGTTCAGAACATACCTCTGAGAGTTGATCATTTACAGCGGGCTGATCATTTACTTCTGCCATGTATGCATGATCCTCCACTGGTTCTCGGTTGTATCTTCCAGTCTCTATGTTTACCAGATTTGCTTGTTCTATCACCTCCTCAACTTGTAGATTCCAAGTGTATCCACCGTTCTGTTGAGATACCATGGCCTTAATTTCGTTTCCACTTCCATTTTGTTGAGTGGGCATATTTCTGACTTCGTTCGACTCTCGTGCACTCTCTAGAAAAGTGACCATTTTGTTGACAATTGTAGCAGCGAACCTTTGACTTGTCGAACCCCGGTCTTTCTCCAACAAACTTTCTACTAGTTTTCTTCATAAACCTCTTCACCCTTCTCACTATCATAGCCATCTGCCACTGCAGATCCATTTCTTCCATGTCATCAGCGTCTATCTGATCATATCCTCATCCAAGGTTGCGGGGTCAACTATTTTTCCTTTGATGTAATTCTCATACGAGGCATTGAGAGAGGCATAGAGGGCGAATTGTTGTTCAGCTGATTTCACACTCATAGGCATCTGTGAGTAATTCTTGCTAGAAGTACTGGCTGAGAAATTACCAGCTGAGGATTGAGATTTTGAGGAACTACTTCCACCTGCTACAAAACATACGTCACCATCCGTATTAACCACTACATGACCATCTTGAGCGGAGTTCGGTTCTCCCCCTGAGTAATAGGCAGTTGATTCTAGTTTCGAACTTGAGTTTTGAGAGCCTTTAGCACCATGCATTCCCGGATCCTGAACATGACCAGTAGGTGTCTCCTTTCGAGCCATGTTAAGTTCAAAGTTACGTAACTTATTAACCACCTTCTCCAAGTCAAATTTCTCAAAATCTTTGTCTTCTCTCATCAGAACTGTGTACATCTCCCATTTTGGTGGGGAGAGCATCAAGAAGTTTTTCCACTATCTCTTCCTCCTTGTATTTAATGGAGTAGTTGTCCAACTCAGTTATCAGATGATAATACCGTGTGATGATGTCATCAAGTGATTCATTTTTAAGAAACTTGAAAATAGAGAATTGAGTTTTCAGCAGCTTAGTCTTGGAGGTACGTATCCCAACATTTTCTTCATAGCGATTCTCAAGTGCTTCCCACAAGTCTCTAGCAGTTTTGTACTTTTTGAAAGTATGAAGAATTTCTTGAGGAAGTGCCATTGTTATTGATGCATGAGCTTTACTTTCTACTTCATACATTTTCTTTTCATCATCCTCCATCTTACTGTACTTCTTAATTTGCTCATAACCTTCGAACTCAGTAGTCGGTGGAATGTACCCATCTTGAATGCAGACCCACATTTTTGCATCTTGATACTTCACATACTGTTCAAACCTGTCTTTCCATGCAACAAAATCAGTACCCTTAAGTAGTTTTGGAGCTTTAGTTGCTGAACCGGTTTCAACTTCCATCTTTACCAGTTCTGTGATGTTTATCGAAGTCATACTTGAACGAAACGAGACCTAGAATCCAAATATCGTATTCTGTGAACAGTGAACAGCGAAGTTAATACAACTTCGCTAGCCTACAACTTCGCTGGTCAACAACTTCGCTAAAACCCTATATCTTCGCTAAAACCCTAGTTCGGGTGACGGCAACTTCGCCGGAAGAATGAAGGTGTTTTGCATGTTTAACACGGCTGATTTCGAAGGTTGCGAGAGTGATGGGAAGGTGTAATTGATGAGTATTGTAGAGAAACTGACAAAGGAGCGGTATTTCAACGTAAAACAGTTCCATGAATAGTCGAACTGAGCAAATTTAACACTCGTGTGATAATCCCGAACCACACAATCATGAGCAAAACGCTCTGATAGCAATTGTAGGTTCCTAGCCGGATCTACACAGGAGTATCTCGTTACACGAGGGTGCGGAATCCCCTACGTATACGATACGAGTGCTAAGACGGTAAACACGTAAATCACAAGCAAACACACGAGTATAAAGGAATATTTGTTATATTGAAAGGGTAGTAACCAAGAAGAACAAACACGTAACCCTTAGGCTACAAAATACGGCTGACAAAAGTTCTACCAAATGAGTTGAAGTTAGGGTATTAATAATACGACAACTTCGCCTAACATGCTAGACGAAGTTGTCCTAACTTCGCTTCCTTCTCAAGTTCGCCAAACACAAAAGCAAACAAACACGTTCAACACAAAACAAAAAACGTAACGATTACAGACACAAATAAACATGAGATAATGAACTACTGGCACTATGCACCAACATTAATTAATAGCGTAAGTTGGTTGTGGCTCAATGGTAGAGCACTCACTTTATAAGTGAGAGGTAGGGGGTTCAAACCTCACTATCACCAATTTATATGGGAGATATGAGGGATGACCCTGGCTTGCCAGGGTTCGAGTCCTGATCTCACCCGGTTTTACTGGTTCCTCGTTGTCGTGCCGTTTGGCGGGCGTGGGGGTCGGGTTTTATCCGGTGAATCCCTCAATAGGTGGACTGCTAGGGGCTCCGTCCGTCCGGACTAGTGGCCGGCTCGGGCTACCTTTAGCCAATGGGGGTCGCGTACGGAGTACCCGAGCGTTACTTAATTGGCCGTTAAAAAAAATTATTAATTAATAGCAACTGCAATCCTCAAATAGCTCCGTATATCTCCAACTTTCATCCTTGTCATTTCAAAATGCCATACAACAATGTTATTGACATGAAAATTAAACACATGCGTTAATTTTCCATGAGAGTGAAATTGTTTTCTACCACAAAATATTTACCATTATTCCCTATGGGTATAAAAAAATTATTATAAACAAAAACCATCGAGTGTAAACCGACCGGAACTCCAACCAAATGGACTTGCAACAAGTTCCCATCAAACAAACAATGATTCTCAACGCTTCATTTCACACAATCAAACTCCCATCAAATTTTCTTCAACCAAACCTTAAACACCCCCCACAATTTACTCTTTTCGCCTCCAAAACACCTTCGATTTCCATGGCAGCCACGTCACTAAGTTCCACTGTACCCAACTCATCTCTTACTCTCTTGTTTGTGGAAATGGGAGTTGGTTATGATCAGCACGGGTTAGTTAAATTAATATTATATTAAGAAAGTGATTTTGGAAATTGGGTTTGTTTGATGATTGAAATTGGAACAGGCAAGATGTTACCAAAGCAGCAATGAAGGCGTGTAGGGATGCGATTTCTTCCAATTCGATTCCTGCCTTCCGTAGAGGTAATGATTGCTGCTTTCATGTTTGGGTTTGGTTTTATTCTTGTAGTGATCAGTTTATGTTAATATGAATTTACTTCTGGTTTCATTATTGTGGTTGAATAAATCGCTCCGATTAATTGCTAGTTGGTCAGTACCCCCCGTCGACTAGTTGGTTAAAATCGGTCAAATTTATATATGGAAGGAATATGCCAATATGGTTAATTCGGATTGATCACTAGTCCCTATCCCATTGCCACTAATCATCATTATAAATGAATTATTGATCCTGATTTGGGCCTAGAAATTTTTATTATGCTGTTGCTATAGATATTGTGAAATTCAAATGTTGCAATTTCTTGCGATCGAGGTGATAGTTTTATTCTTTGTTTTACATTTGGGATTAAGAAAAATACTGATTTGAGCAATTAAGGGGTGAGTGTTTTTGGAAATGCTAGTTTTTGTATGAAATTGTGTACTTGAAAACATATTGTTATGTTTTGGAAAATTGTTTATTGGCAGTCTTTATTAATTTTGTTCTCAAAGTTTCGTAGGGGGCTAGGGGCCAAATGAAACATCAGCCCCTACTATTGAGTCATGAGTCATGACATATTCACTATGAGGGTTTGATGTATTGCTCTATGTGCTCTATATTTGCTGCACTTCGGACTTTTAGTATGATTGCGAGAATAATGTATAAAATACTATTTTTTTTCCTGCTTTTGTTTGTTTGTTTGCAAATAACATTTACAAATGATCTTTCTCATTTCTACATGATTCGTAGAGGCTAAATGAGAATATTATGTGTATTTTCTTAAAAAGTATTTTCTCACTATCATTAGTGTTGCTTGTCACATGTGTAGCGTTAAAAAAGGGTTTACCTTTTATTCTCATAAATCATAATATGTATTATTTTCCAGTGAATACACGATCTTTTTCCATGGTTTTTAAGAAGTTATATAAACTCAATTTCCTAACATGTGATTCACCATTTGAGTCGATAAAAGGTATCTTGTAAACTGGGTGACGGGTCAGAACGGGCTCGGAGTGAAATGAGCTTTTAAAAAGTGTCTATATGGTTTGGGCCATGATGGGTTCTGAGTAAAATGAGTTCGGGTCAAAACAAGTCGTTTTAAACAAGTGTTAATTTAGTTCGTTTCAAAACGGGTTTTGGGCAAAATGGAGTCAGGTTGAAATGAGTCGGTGGTTGTTGACAGTGTTAGTGGTAATGGCAACAGTAGGCAGCGGATAGGGGTGAGCAACCAAAAACCAATTAACAAACTTCGATAATGAAAAATAGACCAAAATATAAATATGGAATACTAAACATTTACAGATTTACTATATTATACCAAAGTTGCCGATACTCTAACTAAATCTAATAATCTTAGGATTTGAAATAAAAAATATATACAAAATCAAGTATCTAAGTTTGTTCTAATCCTTTAAGTCCTTGATGAGCATTTAAAGTGCTTTTCGCATATCCTGAAGATGCACTTCAAATCGCCTTTTCTTTGTCAACCCCTGCAAAATTGTGTTCATACTTCATTCTTCATCATATTCTTATAGCAAACGATCACGGGTTTCTTCTAAACCTAATGATTACTGGTATACGACACCTAAACCATGTGCAGCGGTGGTGGTGGCGACAGGGAATAGATAGTGGAGACAAACAGTGGTCATGGGTGATGTTAACCCATTTGGACCTTTTTTTTTAATTCAAGTTTTATAATGGTTGCTCGTTTTGACCTTGTGTAGGCCCGAATTCGACCCATATATAATTTGTTTGGTCAAATGTATCCATTTTTCAAAGGATGGATTATCATTGCCGCCTATATAATCTTCTAACCTGATGGAAAATAGATTGCTAGTGACTACTTTTGGATCAGTGGTTGCAGCATATTATTTATGTGATAATACCTAGCATGTGTTATGTAAGCCCTAGATCTAGATTATCACTGGCACTGCAGTTTTGTTGGTAAGCTTATTGTTATGTTTATGTTCATGTAATTAGTAAGTTGAACAATATAAACCTTAAGGGGTGACATGGTGGTAAGTGCCTCGTTCCCTCTAGTGGAGTGGTTCACGTATCGAACTTGGATTGGTTTGTGCCTTTAACCCCTTGAAGGCCACTTGTCCAACACAAGCTGGGGTTTACTTAGTCCCATTGGCTAGTAGGGTATTTGTGGGTTTCTCTTTGTAATAAAATAAGTTGAAAATTACGGTTAACTGTTAGAATGTACTGTTGGCCCAGAATCGTATATCACACAAATATCTTATGGACACTCCCACGACGTTTTCTCTATATTATTGATCGAAAATAACACCAAAATACATAGCCCTACATCATCTTTTTATACTAGAAAAGCTTGGAAGAGAAGAAACATACATTTTTCCACTCATACTTATTCCTACTACAATAAAACTGTTTCTAATAATGATCTTTTTTTCCACCTTTTAACTCGATCCACTAGAATAGTATGTAAATAAAGATTATATCCGTCAATACAACTTAATACACCTATGACCTACCTGGCGGTCTATTGGTATGGTATGGAATTGTATTTTAAGCTATAACCAGTTTGACTAACGAGTAAACTTCAACCAATTTTCTCTATGATTCATTACACATCTTGATACTCAATTTGTGAACCTACTTCTTGTCGTGTGGTCTTTACAAAAGAGTCAATATGGAAAACGACAATTCTGCCCTTTTCTACTCTTGGGTAGTTTTATCATCAAATCCACCATATTATTTATTCTTTCCCTCACCTTATAGTCATTGCAGGATTTGTCCGCTTATTTTCAAGTGTAACCGATTTCTTAGACTCAGTGTCAGGTTTTAAAGTGTAAACAATCAATGCAGGGTCCATACCGGGCGTTTCATTTGACCGAATGAAATTACAAATAAAACTCGGAGTTCCCCGGTCTCTTCAGCCTACTTTGGATATCGAGAAAGTGAAGTCTGTTTTCCCTTAGTAAGTCGTTTAACTATTATTCACTTTTTATAGATAACGATGTTCACTTTGTTATTATATAAAACAAATATTATTTATTGTTGTAAATAATTGGCTTGTTTAAGCTATGCTAGATTCGTGCTTCTAGCGAGAACTGATCTGATACATTATTTATATCTAATTTGTGATATGATATGTGATAGTGGGAAGATAGAGAATGTTGAAGTGGTGGATGGTGGATTGATTTGCTCAAGTGGTGTGCATGTGGAAGAAATGGGAGACAAGGATGATAACTGCTACATAGTTAATGCGGCCGTATATGTTGGCTACTGAGGCGCGACTATTTTTTTTACTCTGGCTATATAAGCAAGATTGTTATGTGTTTTAAAATCTTTCTAACTTCTCAATTAAGAAAGATTGTGTGTCAAAGTGATGCACTTTTGCGCCTCATGCTTTTTAAAACTAGAAGTGAGAGTTTGTTTCACATTCTTGCAGTTCGGCCAACCAATTCATGTTTAGTTAAGCAGGATGACCGACCAACATGTTTATGAGCATCTGGATTCACATCTTTGCAACTTTATTGTTACCCGTTTCACAGCAATCTCCATGAAACCGTCTATATGCAATAACCACTAGGCTTCTGGATGGATCTCACCCGGACTATGTGTATTTATTACGCAAATATTTATACAGTTGGAAATAAGAACTGAGGGCCAGGTATCATTAAATTTGCTGATTACCTTTCTTTGTTGGTTTTCTCTCATAGACAGCATGACCCCTCCTTGTTCATCTTTAAACAACGCTATGCGATTGCTTGCCTACTTTATGCGGAGTTTATTTACCAAAATAGGGTGAGAGGAAAAATTATTTACCAATATAGGTGATTTGAAAAGTATTTACCAAAATGGGGGGTCTCCTTAAAACTTTTGTCACTCCCTCATAATTTTATTGGGTTATTGATAAAAAAAAATTATATTTAAAAAAACTTAGATATTTTATTTAACAAAGAGTAATCGCATAGCGTTGTATACATCATCATGACCATTTTTCGGATGCGTTGTATACATGTGTCATGTATCTAGTAGCCCGTGAATTCGCTATATAAGTACGTGTGCCTGGCATTCTTAAACGGGCTGGTATAACATCGTGTCATCCCTCGATGACACATGCGGACACCAACTCCAAGCTCAGTTCCTAGAACGGTGACCCAACAGCAGACTCCACTGAATATCGATAATTGGCCGGGGCTATAAAATTTTTTGGCCAAATGCAACCTTTTTATTCAAATGCAACATTTTCAAGATGTGACTCTTTGAAAAACATTTGCAAAAACGTTGCATTATGTCTAATACAACTTCATTTAATGCTACTGTTTTTTGTAAATTAAAGATTGCATTAGGCCATTTTTCTATAAGGGGCTGCCATATTTAACTTTCACTATACTAGACATTACATATGCGGTAAAACAAATTTGCACGCATATGTATGCATCCCTTACATCCCATATGAATGCTCTTAAATGCATTTTTACTATACCTAAATGGCACCATCAACTATGGTTAACTTTAACCAAACCACGACACGTTCAATCGTTATTTATACCGACGCCTACTGAGAAGGGTGCCCGGACACCCGAAATTCGACCTCCGACTATTTTGTCTTTCAGGGTGACAATTTACTATTCTGGTCTTCAAAACTCCTACCAACTCTCTACGTGTGGTGTTGAAGCTAAATACCGTGGGGGGTAGCTAATTTAGTTTTTGAAGTTTCTTGTTTAGAACATTCTCATCCTACTCCTCATTCTTATCTCTATAATTACACTATAAAAACATTACATTTATCTCTATGTTCAATGAAATAATATTTTTTTATATTTTTATCATTACAGTTTTTTCTCCTCCACTCACAACCAATTCAAAAAATATTAAAAAATAAATAAACACAATTTTATTTTCCCCAAATTTACAAAAAATCATTGCATTTTCTCTCTCCACCATATAATTTACACTCACAACAACTCAAAACCTCACACTATAATTTGCAAACTTCCTCACATCATTTTAAGGGATAGGATGAGAATGCTCTTACAGAATCTGCAGCTAGAATTACATAATCTCGTTGCTCGAGCTCCATTGTCTACCTTAATAAGGTCAATGTTGTTTATTGAACTCGGGAACCCTATTCAACATCAATGTTTGAAACACATTGAGATGGATATCCCCTTTGTTCGTGAGAAGGTTAAACGTGGCTGGATACAAGTTTAACATATTCCTTCACAGTTTCAAATCGCATATATCTTCATCGAAGGATTACAGTGTGTCCTCTTCAATGACTTTAGATCTAGTCTAAACATCCAAGAACCTCTTGCTTACATTGCAGGATATATAGGATATATTATATTTAGCGATAATCCTATAAATCAATTTGTATCTTAGCACGATTATGTTATATAGCATAGGTGAAAATGCAACCTTTCATAAACTAGATCATTTGTCGATAATAATCAAGCATTAAGTATCATCTTATATTTGTACAACTTTTTTTAGAAAAAGAAAAAGAAAAGGAAAATGGTAAAAATCTTGCCCTCGATAAATCAAAACTTCACATTTATTTGTAACATCAGTGTCTCTGAATATTTGGCATCTTTAGAGTATTAAACAAGTTATAGAAAGGCCCGTACCCTGCCTGCAATTTGCATGATTATCCATCATTTTATATACATGTTCGCAGGTCTATGTTATCGTTTTCTTGTAATCAGCGAAAAATTAGGCCAACCAGCTGGATTTGACATAGACTTTCCACGTAAGTAAAGTACAAAAACACCATGTCTTGTCTTGTATCCATCCATGTAAAGTATACTCATCCACACCACATATTTATTATGTATATTTCCAATCCACTCCATATATTTTTCTCTATAATTTAGTTAAAAAAAAACAAAATTTCATAAATATATTTATCAGTTTTTAAAATTCTTTCATATTCTATAATCTATTCATATCCATAAATCAATTATTTATTATTATTTTCTCTTTTATCTTGTTATATAATAAATAATGATTGAGAGATATGTGACATATTATATGGTATGGATAAAAAATAGGGAAAATTCTCATAATAGCCCATTTAAAGAATGTGGTTCCAAGTTTGTCCCCCCAAATTCAAGTTTCCAACTTTGTCCCTTTAGTATCTCGTCGTCGGCGACATGTTAGCGAACACCGACGATGTGTTAACATAACATAGGGTTGACGATGTGTTATGTTGCTAACATAGGGTAGCAACGATGCGTTAATGTTTAAAGTAGGGGTTCCACGATGCGTTAGCTGATAACGCATCGCTGCTACCCTATGTTAGCAACATAAACGTATCTCGTCGCCGGCGACATGTTAGCGAACACCAACGATGTGTTAACATAACATAGGTTGACAATGCGTTTATGTTGCTAACATAGGGTAGCAGCGATGCGTTATCAACTAACGCATCGCCGCTACCCTACGTTAGCAACATAACGCATCGCCGCTACCCTACGTTAGCAATATAACGCATCGTCAACACAGATTTCGGCCACGTGTCGTTATCCTATTTGTTTCAGTAACGCATCGTCGGTGTTCGCTATCATGTTGTCGGTGACGAGATACCAAAGAGACAAAGTTGAAAACTTGAATTTGTGGGGATAATCTTGGAAACACATTCTCTAAATGGGCTATTGTGGGAATTTTCCCTAAAAAATAAATCCCTAAATTTAGGGATTTACTTTAGTTGTCATGTAACTTTCATATAACAGGATATTGATTGGAGAGATGACGTTGATAGTTTTTTTAAAATTTACCTTAAATTATAAGGATTTAACAACTTTAGAGAATCTGTTGAGAATGCTTTAATAATGACTTCATTAATAATGTAATTAACACTGGTCCAACATATCCAGACACATTAACATTAACAATTACAGTACTATTCTAATACATAGATTCTCATATATTTTCAAAAGTCATCGGTGGAGCTCCTCCGCCTCTTCACCGGAAAAACATGTTGATAAGCCGCCATCTGCCACCCATCAAAGTGGACCCCACACCCTAACGGTGGCTTTGCTTTCCTACGACCAGCACCCACCGGCACGTTGCGAAGTGCACCACCAGCTGTCCAGTATCTTTGACAACCTCTGCAAAAGTGTCGGGGCTGATTAACGTTGTAGTTGTTGAAGTAACAAAACTTGGTCTCCGTGCTTTTGCACCTAGGACATGGCATGATCTTGCCGGGTCTCTTGTTGACTAGGGTTTCGTCGTTATTATTGCCATCTTCATCTTCATCGACCTCTGATTTGTCTGCTGGATCTTGTTTCAGTTCGTGCATCACTTGCACGTTAATCATCTTTCCGAATAACTTGATACGTGTTGAATCATGAACATCTGCCATGAATGATTTAGGGAGAGAACTTGATGAATAATATTAATTAAGGAAGGGGACAGGGGACACAATATTAAGGAAAATCTCTTGTTTGTTGTTATAAGGAGAAATAAAGTTGTTCTATTTGGTTGTAAATTGGCAGTCTTTTGCATATATTTGTATATATAAAGAGTGAGAGATTGAGATTTGAAAGCAAAAAGTGAATGAAAGTAGATCAAAGGACTTGGGTGGTTTGGTAAACTTTTGACACTTTATAGGTGGGGTGTGGGTTAAGTAAAATCTCTGCTGTTATTTAAAAGAATTTTGACTTCATAATATTAACTTTGGTTCACGTACAGCTTTTGATTTTGTTTTTTAACTTTGGTGACTTAATTTTTTTTCAAGGTTTTCACGTAAGAATGTGTGTAGGTTTAATACTAGTTATTTTTATTTAGAAGAGCTCTCAAATTTAAATATTACTTCTGGTATGTTTTGTTCTCTTTAAACCTTCAGAATGTCATGTTTCAGTGCAAACTACAATTCACAAGATTCCTATAGTTATGTGGGCGCTGTTAGATTCCATTAGTTTTGAGTAATTGCAACTTTTAAAATATACACTACAGTCTTTTATACATATTATTGACTTTCAAACCGACTTCCCTTATGATTTTTATACTATCAAAAATTTTCATACGTTAACTCATTTTTTTTTAAGTTTACACTATAAAATTAAACATTGTATTTTCTTTAATTTGAGTATGTTATTATTATTATTATTATAGTTTTTTTTGTTTTATTCGGAAAATATTAATATGTTATGTGATTACCAATGTCTGTATTTTTTGCCGCATTGTGCAGGCACGTTTCTAATATGTGTATGTATATATTTTAAATATATAAACGAAGCCTATAAATGATTCATGGTCACTTCCCACCCCCTCTCAAGCCACCAGATTTCTCCATTTGTAAATGGAGATCTCTCATGCATTTTACCCGAATTTGTGGGTATGGGTCTCACCAAACCTAGTTACCCTTAAACGGGTTATAACATTTCATTAAATTAAAAATTAATCTCACAAAGATTTGATATAATGTTTTTTTTAAAGTATATTATTAATAATTAAGAAACAAATTTATAAATAAAAAATCAGCGAGTTATGGGTCTCACCAAACTCGGATAACTTTTAAACGAATTATAATATCTCAATTATTTTTTAAACTATTTAATCATCAAACCCTAATTTAATTTCTCAATATGGATTTAGTTACATTAGCGATTCTTGTTCTTTTAAGTTTAACTTAAATGAAAAGTTTCACTGTAAGGCCCCGGTCCCAGTGCCCTACTTTGATGTTGGATTTACTCATAAACACAGTTATAAATATTAGAGTTAATTAAAACAGATTGACATGTTGTTAAGTTTAATCCATCTGCAAGAAAATTAAATGGCTACGGATCATCATATACAAGACCAGATGAGGATGGACCAACGACGTATGTATAGCTATATCTCCTATTGTCAAAAGGAGAATCGAGAACTCCGTGAGCTTGTTACTGCTCAGGGGGGGAGAAGATCAAGGATCAGGAGTAACTTATTCTTTAACTAACTTGTAAGGATGATGCGCTGAAAAAGTCGAAGAACAATGATGATGATCAAGATCCTGATGCGGCTGGATGTGGTGGCAATGAGCAGAAACAAGCTGCAGGTACGTCTGCTGGTACTAGTAGTGTTGATGCTGGCGATGATCGACAATTGGTAGTATATCAATATACTACCAATGTAGCTCATATTGAGTCGATCAAAGCCAACAAAATTTTTTTATGCATTATGAGAAAGGCATTGTGATGAGTTCGGTGAATGCGGATGAGATGGAGGAGGGTGAGTTTGTTGACTTTACCCTGTCTCGCGATCAAATTTCATTGCTACTGGGTTTGAACGATGAAGAATTGGATGTGTTGGAAGCAGAGGAGGATGTTGAGGTTATAGACGATGATGAGATACGATTTGATACGAGAATTCGATATGGGGATACGTCGTTTATTTATGAAGATATTGAGGTCGAGGATGTGATAGCAGAGGAATATATTGATCTATATACACGTTCTAATGTTGATCACGGTGTTCCATTCTTTACTTATGAACACGTTCAAGCTGCTGAAGAAATACTCGAGAAGACATCAAAGAAGAAGATAAGTGTAATATCTCGGATTTTTCGTATTTGTATTCGTTTAAGTTTAAACCGATTCGGGAACGCAATTCGGATCTTACGAACTATTTAAAACTTGTATTTACTGATATTTAACTTGGTTTATATTATTTTATGATTTCATAATTTTCATTTACGCCAAATAGTTCTTAAAAACCCTTAAAATCAGTTAAAACGGCTAAAAATCGCATTTATAAAAGTACATGGACTATTTTTAACCAAAATCTCGAAACTTATGCCCCAAGATAAGTTATATAATATTATAACATGTCCATTTTATTACCTTAAATATTAAAAACGAATTTGTATTATTAATTGGTTTGATTTTGTTATTAATTAATCATTTTGTTTCCTAATTCGTTTTTAGCATGCAAATCACTTATTTTATGCATAAATCGAGTGAATTAAGGTCCAAGAAAACTAATACAACTAAAATACATGTCCATGTACATAAACCCTTGATCAAGAAAGAAATTTACAACTTATAACATTGATTTAATCATTAAAGACCCATTCGATTCTTAAACAAGTAAGTTACCATATTTAGATCGATTTAGTGTATCCTATATAAACATATTATTATTTATCTACCACAAATCATCCCTAAACCCTAAAAAACTACTCTCAACCGTCACCCTACTCAAACTCTTCGGTTTTTGCTTATTGGTTGAAGATACGTTCATAACCGGTTGACTTTGCATACGTATGGACCTTTGACTCATCGTTTCCGTTGATTCTTTCACTTTCCGGGTAAGTTGTAAACATAGAAATCATTCATATATATTCCCTATTCAATAACCTTCAATCAATTTTGGTGGTTGAAGGGTGTTGACTGGTCAAATCGTTTAAAACACGTTAAAGAACAAAATAGTCAACTAGTTTGAGTTAACGTTTTCTCATACTTTTGATCGGATTCAACGTTCGGTCCAGAAGACTTTTATTCTCATAACAAAATTTTAAGGCTACTGACCAAAACCGGACTTCCGACTCGTTGTTCGGATTCTGGTCAGTACTAGCTCGCTTAAACGTGTAATTCGACATAACTAGAGTTCTACTCATCCTTTTAGACTGATTCCAGAGGCATTAAGTTCATTTTTATTTAAAGTTTCATATCACAAAGTTTCAGGTTTTGATAAGTTATCTCGTTTGACGCGTATTGGACAACTCGCTTATCCGTTTACTCGATTATTCTTAATTATACTCGCTTGCCTTTAATTTAAGGTGGGTATTTCACTCCCCTTTTTACTTATTTTTACCGTTTTGGGGACATATGCGTTCATAGATATTTTATAATATATAGTACTCAACCGCAACTGTTTATCCTTGTGTGTTTATCAGTTTGCCTAACTTGCTATTTGCTTACTTGCTTATTTGTATGCTATTGCTTACTTCAGAAACAGATGTCCATTTTTATGGTGCGGTTTAGTCCTTGCTTAGTGGCCAATGTCCATTTATATGGATTGGTTGAGCCCTTTCTTTATGGTTTGCTTTATTTATAGTTGTTTGATTGTTATGTGCTATGGCTTATCTACATATCTCACAGGAACAGTTTGCACTTTTACTTATTATTACATAGTGTCTCATATCTGTTGTTATACTCACTCAACATTGTGTTGACAAAACCTATTGTATTTTTAACGTATATACAGGTTATCGAGTGATGTGATTCTCAAGCTTGTATTTGAAGAAAACTTAGGTTCCATGCTAGAGAAGAAGATACAAGAATTAAAATATTTGATTTTGTTTTATTTGATTAAATTTAATTTATGCACTTTGGTTAATTTTGATGTAAATGATTATTTAATTAAATCTAATAGATATTGCCACCTTTAATATTGCATGATAGTACCTTGAGAGCTGTGACAATCAGTTCATGCCCCGGCATTTCCACCGTAGGTTGGGGTGTGACGGATTGGTATAAGAGCAAGGTTTAAGATAGGTCGTTAGTGGTGCCATAGTAACATGCTTAAGAGCCCCATATGTGCTTATCTGTTTACCTTTATGTGTTCAAATTTGATTGTTTACAGATTTCTTAGATAATTATCTATTTATTGTCAATTGTATTATTATGCACACACACAAACTCCGAGGCTATGCTTCAACATTCAAATAAAACTTTTCAAAAGTTAGATTGCTTTTATTTGTGGGAAATACCTTAAGAATTCCCACCTGTTGTTTTTGCTCGTTTACCTTAGGGCTAGGTTATGTGGCATGTCCCTATCACAAATGAAAAGGGGAGAGAAAATGTGAGTTGGGCACTGGCAAAACGGTTCCAAGAACCAAAGGTAAGACGCTATTCTTTACTTAGGTGATAACCTGACCACAGTACTCGACCCTATGGACCCGAGCGAGACCCATAAATGCCATATGACCGACACCCTAAGCTGTCAACCGTAACCACGATAGTGGTTGAATTCCATATAATATTTTTAAACCGAATTCACGGTGGTTCGTGGCTTAAATTCGGTAACCTTCCGATTATGGTTTTACGATATTTTAAGTGGTTAGTCGGTTATCCCGACTATCCATTTCTTGACTTGTTTTTGTATTTTGTTTGGAGTAATCAACGTGGTGATTCACAAGATGCTCCGACTACCCATATTTAATTCGATAATTCGTTGATTAGTTGGGTCATTTAAATGCCATGTACACGCTCATGGACTGAACAACTCAATTGTTTATTACACGTTATTTGAATTGGGCCATCAAAATGCCATGGATTGCTCATGGGAGGCCAATTCACAAACTTTATGTTGTTTGTTTAGTTGGGCCATTCAAATTGCCATGGAAAGCTCATGGGAGGTCAACTAGTTTGATATGCTTTGTTATTTTATTATTAGAAAATCTTATAAAAACATTATTTACTTAAATGCTTTAAACTCATACATATTATTTTAATTCTTGACTCGTCCTCGAGTCTTCACTAGTAATAATTCATAAACATACATATACATATACATACGCATCCCGGTAATTTCATATCAACTCATTCCTACAACTCACCTGTCATCTTACACATTTCCATTATTGGCCCTCATAGAATGCCTTTCTTAAGAATCATCGTCGTAATCAACGTCCTTCATTTGTTTCCCGTGATTTCCATTCAACTACTAGGATCACCAAGGAGTGTTGCTGTATGCTACTAACCGACCAACCACCAACCTCGACAAAACGAAAATACACCGAACAAGAAAACTTATACTAACTCTTATCCGTTAAAATACTATTTAAATTATATTTTCTTAATTATAATCATATCCTCGAACTATAAAGTTCTAAGTACATTTAAATCCTTATACTCAACGTTAAACTAAAAATATTTTATTATCTCTTGTTTTCCTTAATATCATGATGGTTTTCACAATTTAATTTCTACTTTATAAATCTTTATTATTAAAATTCAATTATTGTATATTTTATTATTATTAAACTAGATTATGAATTCTCTAAATTTAATTTCCATTTTTAAATTCAAATTTTCCATTAATTAATTTAACTTTATGTATTAAATTGACTTTTTGATTGAACATTCATCGTAAACATTTCAATTCCCTACTTTGATTTTTTTTGAAAACTTTGAATGTTTTAAATGATAAATTCGTAGTTGTTAGAATAGTCATGGTGGTTCATGCATTTCTAGCCTCGCATTTATCTTATTTTATTATATGCTTCACTTTAATTTAGAATTTGTTACTTACTTAAATTTCCATTATTGATAATTCAAATTACTTACTTCTTAACATTTATAACGATTTTATGAAAAAGAAAAAAAAAATCCACGAATTCCCAATCTAATCTAATTTAATTACCTACCTTATATTTTATATAATTTCAAAGGTTTAATTGGAACAGGACTATCTCGATGATTCGGGAGTATCTGCTTCTCAATTTAATCTAATAATGATTTATTCAAATACGTATATTTTCGCATTTTCATTAATAATTAAATTATTAAACTACAAATTCTTATAATATTTTAGAATATCTTAATCGAATTAATCTCATCCCAAATTCACAATTTGAAAACATATAAACTTTACATTAACTTCCCTTTAATCTCATAAGTTCTTCAACTAACTAAACTCGACCCACCAAAATCCTTGTTTAAATGTATACTCTCGAACTTAAGAATTGTTATGAATTAAACTTTTGCGCATATCGACTCATGAATCAGGTTCCTTTATCTAACATGGTTAACTTCATATTACTCTTAGCTTATTCTCGATCATCATAATTAATTTCAAACGTCTGATTTATGATCTCCACTTCACTCTCCAAAATTTGTAACTTTCCTAACCAAAAGATATAATAGAAATCTTCTGGTTTTATTAATCAAATTCGAATGTTAAATAAGTATCTATTGAATTTATATTTAAAGATGTACTTTTAAAAGCAAAAGAAATTTTAGAAATTACACGGTTTTATCAATTCAACTTGAACATGTATTAATTAACTTTTAAAGTATATTTAACAATTATTATCAAAACAACTGTTTTCTCATAAAATATTATTTTCAATGTTTTATAACCCACATGATGGAACGGATTATGCGGACCATCCGACGATAAGAGTAATTATGGATGCATACATATTTATCCAAGTCCTCGCATGGAAATCATAATACGTACAATTATGAGTCATGATTTAGAACCTAAGATGGCTTGGGTAATGGTACAAATGATGAGATGATAAGGACATGGTGGATACGCCACTGTTACATCCTATATATAAGTGCCCTTATCGGATTGTCATTTGAAGCGTTACTTCGGTTATTGGAAGTTCTATGTTATGATATTTTCCTTAAAAGTTTAATTGATTTCAAAACGATGATGTTTAAGTTTTCCTTAATTTTGGGACGAAATTCCCTAAAGTATGGGACTGTAATATCTCGGATTTTTCGTATTTGTATTCGTTTAAGATTAAACCGATTCGGGAACGCAATTCGGATCTTTCAAACTATTTAAAACTTGTATTTATTGGTATTTAACTTGGTTTAGATTATTTTATATATTCCCTATTCAATAACCTTCAATCAATTTTGGTGGTTTAAGGGTGTTAACTGGTCAAATCGTTTAAAACTTGTTAAAGAACAAAATAGTCAACTAGTTTGACTTAACTTTTTCTCATACTTCTGATCGGATTCAACGTTCGGTCCAGAAGACTTTTATTCTCATAACGGAATTTTAAGGCTACTGACCAGAACCCGAATTCCGAATCTTTTTTCGGATTCTGGTCAGTACTAGCTCGCTTAAACGTGTAATTCGACATAACTAGAGTTCTACTCATCCTTTTGGATTGATTCCAGCGGCATTAAGTTTTTTTTATTTAAAATTTTATATCACAAAGTTTCAGGTTATGATAAGTTATCTCGTTTGACGCGTATTGGACGACTCGCTTATCCGTTTACTCGTATAATATTAATTATACTCGCTTGACTTTAAATTAAGGTGAGTATTTCACTCCCCTTTTTACTTATTTTTACCGTTTTGGGGACATATGCGTTTATAGATATTTTTATATTATATAGTACTCAACCGCAACGGTTTATCCTTGTGTGTTTATCAATTTGCCTAACTTGCTATTTGATTACTTGCTTATTTGTATGCTATTGCTTACTTCGGCAACCGATGTCCATTTTTATGGTGCGGTTTAGTCCTTGCTCGGTAGCCAATGTCCATTTATATGGATTGGTTGAGCCCTTTCTTTATGGTTTGCTTTCTTTATAGTTGTTTGATTGTTATGTGCTATGGCTTATCTACATATCTCACAGGAACAGTTTGCACTTTTACTTATTATTACATAGTGTCTCATATATGGTGTTATACTCACTCAACATTGTGTTGACAAAACCTATTGTATTTTTAACGCATATGCAGGTTATCATGTGATGTGATTATCAAGCTTGTATTTGAAGAAAACTTAGGTTGAATGCTAGAGAAGAAGATACAAGAATTAGAATATTTGATTTTGTTTTATTTGATTAAATTTAATTTATGTACTTTGGTTAATTTTTATGTAAATGATTATTTAATTAAATCTAATAGATATTGCCACCTTTAATATTGCATGATAGTACCTTGAGAGCTGTGAAAATCAGTTCACACCCCGACATTTCCGCCGTAGGTTGGGGTGTGACAATAAGGTCTCAGAAAGTGTATCAGGTTCAAAGGATTCTGCTTTCGAGGGCATGTTCGGGGATATGTAACCAGCCTTGTCTTTCTAAGATTATCGAAGCATACATGTACGTCGACAAAGAACATGAGATGGAGGTCAAAGAGTTTGAAACTGCTCATCAAAAGACAACCTTCAAAGCATCAAAGACCGTCAAAGGTGACATTGTATTGCGGCTCTATGACTCAGACCTGAAGGTATCCATAATTAAGTGGGAAAACGGTGTACAATGCTTTCAATACATTACTGACGTTCTCACACTGCCGTTTGTTAATCGTGGTGGAAATCAACTAGCAGGATGGTTTCATCAACATCTCCTATTTGAGGTTAATCACGGGTTTAAATTTTCCAAGCCACAATTACCAACCAGAGAGTATATCTACGAGATAGATCTAAAGACTAGTTGGAGAAAGCTTGTGTTGAAGGTCAAGCCGCCACGCACGTTGAAACGAGTGCCTGTGAAGACGTTTACTCAAAGTCTTTACAAGACATTCAACAGTTGGTACTATGACAATCGTACGGATGAAGCAGTCATTGTTCTGGGAACATGTTTGAAGATCGAGTCCGTACGAGTCATCGATCCGATGTGGCTCGATAATTTATTAGAGACGGACAATGACTTGTTGTTCAAGAATGAGATTCTATTTGCCGACATTAAAGATTACGACCATGCTATGCAGTTCCAGCGCGTTGTTTGACAAATGACCAATCAAGCGTTTGGTCCTCGTTATGTCCTGCCTATACGACTTCATGCTCTTAACTGTATCAACATTCATATGCTCGAGCTTTAACACGTTGTCTCTAAGCGTCAAGTCAATCTCAAAATCCCGAATAAGATCCTGAACGATCAGCTGGATGAATCGTGGATACATAAGGAATTTATTACGTCAGTTTTTGACCAAGCAGTTTTAATTGAGATAGTAGAAGATCATCTCAGAGAAATTGAACGGTTCGTTTAAAATCAGAGCGACGAATGATGATTGCATCATGATCCGGCATTCATCGTATCTACCCTTGAGTCCTCCAAGGCAATGAATAAGCACGTGCAGTAGATACTTGTACGTGGCGCACAAGTTAGCCTTTTTATACATGGAACAATCAAGGTCACCTGCGTAGAACACACGATGAAACAATCCACGGATCAACCCCATGTCAAACTCACACGGTTTGTCCACATTGTCCACAAACTGCAACACCTGTCTGATAACTCCATGTGGTATTTTTCGTTTTCTTTTCTAATATTTACCCTTAAACCCGAAAAAAGATTTAGAAAAATAAAAATAGAAGATACAGTATTTTTTGTATTTTTGATGATTTTAATCAATATAAAACCGATTTTACGAAAGTAGTACATAGTTTTGTGAGTTTAAGCAGAGAATCATATTGACCAAATTGCCCTTCCATCGCAGTTTTATATTTCAGCGCTATTATGACTGCGTTAAGTCGGTCATTGATATTGTTGTCCACTTAAATCTTATAACAAACTTTCAAGCATTTTTGTGATATAATTAAATGTATAATTAAAGACAGAATATCAAAAACTATCAGCCTCTAATCTCGGTTCAAGCTTAATTTGATTTTTACCGTATCACCCCAACTTGATTTAAACCATTATATTGTCGATCAAAATTTAGAATTATATATATATATATATATATTTATATATATATATTGAGCAATGCACCAAGTTTCCTTTACTATGAGTGAGTATGCACGAGTACATCTGTAGGCTTATATACATTGCATCCCCTGGGTTCCGATTCCTACTGGTATTGAGACACGCGCAAGGGATGAACAAATTTATGACTAATAGTGGATTTTGATAAAGTCAGTAGTTTAATTTGTACGATGTACAACAGTGATCAAGTTTAATGACTTTGGGTTTGCTTTAAAAGCGTTTGAAATATTCATGCATATGAATTACCAGATGATTAGGCCGCATAAAGACTCACAGTGTCCAGAAGCCGAATGCTTTTTATTTGCTTTATTATTTTTGGTGATCAGGCAAATATAAGGCTTGAGTATGATAGGCTATTACATTTCTGCCATCATTACCGAAAGTTTTGGAAGAGACTAACACCTCTTTAAATTTGGCGTTTCTTTATATTTATATCACATACTTTACCCTAACAGCTTGTTTAAGACCTATCAATGTACCAATGCAATTAAGCACTCAGCCTTTTAAGCTTATTTCTTTTGGGACGTGGGACCAGATGATCAATGTACTATCATTTTCTCTTTTTGCTTCAAAACCCATTTTTGAGGAGAATAAAAAATAAATTCAATCGCCCCAATCACTTTCAGTCTATAGATTAATAATTATCCTATAAATCTACAAGTAGATAATAGAACCAAACATGTAAACATGTTCCACAAACTTAAATAACCAACATAATTTTCAGCGAAATAATAAAAATAAACAACAATCGCCCCAAGTAATTTCCATTTTCAAGTAAATGGCTATCCCGAACATCTACAAGTAAATATCAAGACCAAACACGTACAAGTACATGCCCTTTAAATATGAGTAATTGGCATAATTTTAAGCGAAAGAGTGAAAAAATGTTTTTGGTTTTTCTCTGTACATGCTAAAACACAATCTTTTTATCATTTAATATTTTTCTACACAAACAAAAACACAATTTATTTGTTTTTTTCAAAATATTTTAAACAAAAATCACAATATTTTGGTATTTTTCAAAAATTTTCAATGTTTTTGGTTGTTGTCTATACATACAAGAATCACAATATTTTTGTATTTTTCAATATTTTTGGTTTTTCTCTATACATAGAAGAATCACATTATTTTTGTACTTTTCATTTTCACCCCCAAAACCCAAAACATAAAAAAAAATTAACAGAATAGAAACTAACCAAAATAAATTAAAGATAATTATCCTTGTTTAACGATATTTGCAAGTGTTTTCAACCCATTTAGACCAAGCAAAAAGGTAAAACGAGTTTTGTCAAATGCCTTGGTAAACATGTTAGCGCGTTGAAAATCCGTGTGCACTTTTTCAATATCAATTAGCTTCTTTTCAAAATAGTCGCAAATGAAATGTTATCGAATCTCAATATGTTTTATTTTAGAATGTTGTACAGGATTTGGTGATACTTATTGCAGCATAGTTATCAATTAAAATTGGAGTAATAAGAAACTTTAAACCGTAGTCTCGCAAATGTTGCTGGATCCATAGAACATGTGAGCAGCAACTCGAAGCTGCCACGTATTCTGCTTCGGCAGTTAAATTGGAGACCGTTGTCTGCTTCTTACACTGCTAGGAAACAAGCCAGCTTCTTAAAAATTGACAACCCGCTGTAGTTGATTTGAAATTTATCTTGTATCCTCCATAATCAGAATCGGAAAACGCCGTGAGTTCAAAACTATCATCCTTGGGATACCATAACCTGGTGTCATGATTAACCCTCAGATATTGAAGTATACATTTAATCGCCGCTAGATGAGTCACTCAGGGACTCGATGGATACCTAGCACACAAACAAACAGCAAACATTATATCAGGACGAGAAGAAGTTAAAAACATTAAAGAACCAATCATTACTAGGTAAAGGGTTGGATTTACGGTATCCTCCAGTTCGTCCGGTGACAAATTATGACCCACTGGAAGAGGCGTTGAAGGGATTTTTCCGGCAGTTATCTAGAATCGACTCAAGACATCGTTCGCATATTTCGTCTGATGAATAAAAACTCCCGTGTTAGACTGATGAACCTGCGAACCTAAGAAGAAATTCATCTCCCCATCGAGCTCATTTCAAACTTCGTTTGCATCGACTTCTCAAATTCCTTACAAAGCTTGTCGTTTGTTAAACCAAAAATGGTGTCATCGACATATATTTGGACAAGGAGCAAATCATCACCAACATATTTGTAAAATAAAGTGCAATCCACAGTTCCTCGCTTGAAGCCATTATCGGTAAGATGGTCAGCGAGTGTGCCGTACCAACCTCTCGAGGCTTGGTGTAGACTATACAGGGCCTTGTTCAATCAGTAAACACGGTCTGGATAATCTGGATCTTCAAACACAGGAGGCTGTAAAACAAACACTTCTTCATGAAGTTCCCCATTGATAAACGCACTTTTAACATCCATTTGATAAACCTTAAAGTTTTTGAAAGCAACATAGGCTAAGAATATTCGTATAGCCTCCAATCTTGCAACTGGAGAATATACTTCCGTGTAATCAATGCCTTCTTGCTAATGTGTAAGGCCCCGATCCCGGTACCCTGCTTTAGCGTTGGATTTACTCATAAACACAATTCTAAATATCAGAGTTAATTAAAACATTCGCATAATAATAATAACAGTCAACCATTCATTACATACATTCTTAACTTTTCTGTTAAAACATAACATAAATGATAATATCAAAACATAATGACAAATCTTCATATGCCAGCCTCTTCACTCTTGCCATGTGTCCTGCTCAAACCAGTTGTCTCAATCTGTTAACATGCGTGCATACTAAAAGTCAGCTACGCTGAGTGAGTTTTAGTTAATCAAATAACTTACTTTACGTACACATATACGTGCCCGAAGGTACACATTACATACTTAACCAGTTCATCATTCTTCCATATACATTCATAACTATCCTTACAATATAAAAAGCATTCGCCCTACATACCTCGGATATTATTAGGGTCCGGTACCCTCCATACTCGGATACTATTAGGGTCCGATCTCCCTTCTTCCTCGGATATTATTAGGGTCCGGTACCCCCCATCCTTGGATATTATTAGGGTCCAGTACCCTCCATCCTCGGATATTATTAGGGCCCAGTCTCCCTTTCTTTCCTACTATCATGCCATACCTTTCCATATATATAATTGTACATTTCATACGTACATACATCATTCATCTATCACATATACAATCATATCATCAAAACATCACCTGAAAGTGCATGCAATATCCGAAGATAGTTCACGCACCGACGAAATTTCATTCACATTTAGATATACATAAATAACATACAAATCATACATGGCATAAACCTACCATTTAAGGTAAGTGTATCAACTATCACATCGAGTATGCACACAGCCCCGAAAACATAACAAGGAATGGGGCTAGAAACTCACCTGAACTCAGTTATGTTCAGCGCTAATTGTTATTCCTTTCCTTAGTTGTGCGCGACTAACTGTATGATAATTACACGTATCAATTAACTATCACTACTCATACCACGTTTCTAGTCTAGTTATAACCCTCAACGAATGGGGGTTCGGGGGCAGCGCCCCTGGTAGCAGGATTCTAGGGGCGGCAACCCCTAGATGGGTCCAAGGGGCAGAGCCCCTGGCTGGGGTCGAGCTTATAATTTTATTTCCATTAACTGTCTTAACACATTTTCCATTAGAATTTTAAATTATTATTTAATTTGCTAACTTAAAAAGTTTCAGGGCTTCTTTGTAATTAAATCATTCTTTTCTAATTCCAGGGAGCATTCTGTCATTTTATTAAACTTCTAGTTCGTTACCCAGTTCTTAACGAAGTGGGTTTATAACGAATGAACCCATTCGTTACTTCATAACGAACCGACTATTATAACGAATCTGTCTTCATGACGAATCGGACCTTATAACGAACTGGTCCTTATAACGAATTTGGACTTATTCGTTTGGTCTGGTTAATGAGTTGAACTTCATAGAGAATTGAGCCCTTATAACGAAATGCTTTATGAATTGGTCAACGAATTGCTTAACGAACAGAACTAGTTCGTAATTCTTCCTTAACGAATTAACATAACGCATTACCGCTAATTCGTTAGTTCTCCGGTAACGAATTAGGGTTAGGTCAGAATGTCAGAATATTTTCTAACATCCTCGTACACACTTTTCCGGCGCCGTCATCTCCGGAAAACCGCGATCTCGCCGGAAAAGCGAGATCTCGCTTGTTTTCCATCGTTTTTTGTCTCGTTCGATCCAGATCTGAGCTTGGGTGACCCCTAAGCTCATCTTTTGGTCGGTTTATACCCGATTCCATCCGGATCTCATGACTTTAACGGTTTTGGGTGTCGGCTCGTCGTTTCGAACCTAGATCTAGCTGGTTTGGGTCCATACAATATCATATTTCATTACCTCGGGTCGGATGCTTGGTTTTCCTTCTTGGTTCGGCTAAGAGAAAGAGAGAAACTAGAGAGATAGCTTAAGTGTGTGTTTTAGTTGGTGTATGGAATTTGTAAAATGAATGGATTAATGGAGTAATTATTGTTTATATATGATGGGTCATGGGCTTAAGCCCATGGTCTTTATCTATTTCCATTTTAACCCAAGTCCATAAATCACATCTATTTAACTCAACACTAGCCCGACTCATAATAACTTATATTTTTATTTTATTAACCGAAACGAGAAAACGGGATGTTACATGATGAAACACCTGAACAACCAATCGTGCTTTGTTTCTTACAATTACTCCATGATCATCTTTCTTGCATTTAAATACCCATTTAGTTGGAATTGGCTTCTTAACACGAGCAGGCTTGTCAATAAGATCCCAAACACCCAGTCGAGCAAACTGTTGCAATTCTTCTTACACTGCTTCTACCCATGAAGAGTCTTCAAGTGCTTTATGAACACTCGTTGGTTCCATCTGAGATAAGAAGAAAGTGTATTTTGCAAGATTCGTAATTCCCGATGAATGCATATCGGCATACGCACATAATACAGTTGCATCACTAGAAGTGGCAATTTGGTGACGTGTTTGCACACCCACATCAAGATTGTAAGGCCCTGTTACTGGTACCCTACATTTGGTGTTGGATTTACTCATAAACTCATAGTTAATTAAAACTTTACACGGAATATAAAACTTCAACCATAAAACATTACATTACTTCCCAATCTTGTATTATCAAACATTCATAGTCATTTAAAACAAAACATAGTCTTTAAACATCATGACATTTCCTTGAGACGCCAGTGTCTTCAATTCGATACCATGTGTCCTCATCAAGTGAACTGCTTCATTCTACTCACCTGCGTGCATACTAAAAGCCAGCTACGCTGAGTGAGTTCTAGTTAATCACACATTATACAATACATACACTTACCTTCAATTATGCATCCATAATATTTACTTTACTAATTTTCTTTCATTACATAAGTTCATACATACGTTCATACTTTGTTACTTTCATACTATATAAATTACTGTCCTTTTCTATCTCGGATATTATTAGGGTCCGATGCCTTCCTTTTCTGTCTCAGATATTATTAGGGTCTGATCCCTCTTTCCTTTTTCTATCTCAGATATTATTAGGGTCTGATCCCTTTCTTGTCTATCTCAGATATTATTAGGGTCTAATCCCTTTTTACTTCTCTATCTCAGATATTATTAGGGTATGATCCCTTTCCTCTCTATCTCAGATATTATTAGGGTCTGATCCCTCTTTCTTCATCTTCATGCATACTGTCTTTACATATCCATAACATACATACTTTCTTTAATCATTCATACATATTCATATATTGTACATATATCTATCATACAAATTCATCTATCATATAACTACCTCCTTTGATAGCACGTGCAATATCCGAAGATCATTCACGTACCAAAAAGCTTTCATTCACATTTAAGATATACATACATAACATATAAACCATACAAGGCATACATTACCAGTTAGGGTAAGTGTATTAACTATCACATCGAGTATGCACACAGCCCCGAAAACATAACAAGGAAATGGGGCTAGAAACTCACCTGAATGCCGTTACGTTCATCGTTTATGGTTATTCCTTTCTTGAGTTGTGCACGACTAACTGTATAACAATTACACGTATCAATTAACTATTACTACTCGTATCGTATTTCTATCTTTATATAACCCACAACGAACAGGGGTCCGGGGGCAGCGCCCCTAGAAGCGGGATTCTAGGGGCGGCAGCCCCTAGCGGGGTCCAAGGGGCAGAGCCCCTGGCTGGGGTTAATTTCTTTTCCTTTAGGATTTTAATTTCTTTTCTCATTTGCTATAACGAATTAAGCCCGATTCGTTAACTAATCACAGTCTAATTCGTTATCTGCTTCGTTGTCTTGATTCGTTAGCTTAATTCGTTATTCTGATTCGTCCTTCTAATTCGTTATCTGAACATGACTTGATTCGTGGTCTAATTCGTTATTGGAACTTAGCGAATTGGTGAGTAACGAATCACCTGATTTGTTACCTAATTCATCATCAGAATACAGCTTAATTCGTTATTTGAACATAGCGAATGAGTGAATAACGAATCACTGGATTCGTTTTCTTAACTTAACGAATGGTGAACTAATTCGTTATCTAATCATAACGAATTGCATCATCTTATCCATACTTTGACTCATAGGTCAAAGTCAAAATCACCAAGAACACCATACAGTCAACAGATTTAGATCTGCAATTATACCTTCGTTTCTTAACGAAACATCACGATTTTGGTATCAATGAACTCGTAGTCACAACGCTAACAAACCCCAATCATCAAATCGGCCTAACGCTCACGTTTAAAGGGTGCGATTTTTGCATCTATATACGGGTTCTTTTAGATTGACAATTAACCTATCAAATGTTAATCAATTTCATTAGGAATTGTTGCTTTGGATTCATTTTTACCAAACTCAAACAGATCTATGGCTTTTCTAAACGAATCTGAACCTAATGAACAAGTTCTCATAATAAACGTACCTTAAACGAGTCGAACTACGAACACGAGCTGGTCTTTGATATTGCTTTGGTTCGTCACGACAATCTAGCGCCAACAAGCTCGGGTTCTCGTCTTCGGATCTTGGCTCGGGTTATAGGATAGTGTTTGTGTGTGTTTTTGATGGTGTAGGCTAGGGTGTAGAGATAGATAAATTGGAAAGGTTTAGGGTTTAAGGGGTATTTATACTCCCTTAAGCCCATGGACCTAAGACCCATTCCATCTCTTATTCCATCTTTTAAAGTCCAAGCCCATCATCTTATAGTTTATTTACTAAACCGACACATGAAACTTTATAGAATAAACGAAATTTAATTAATTTATTATAGCCAAAAGTAGGATGTTACAAATATCACCAATGATGTTGTCATGTGGATGATAAGTATAAATCCGAAGAGTTGGATTCTTAGGCACAACAACATTATCAGCTAAGTTAGTCAGATTCTCTTAAGCATCATGAGACGATTCACCAATCTCATGTGTTTTAGAAAATGGAGCTGAAGAAGAATCAACAAAATAACCATCATCTGACGAGATAGAAATCGCATCAGATGTATCAAGAAGATCATCTTGTGGAGTATCCTCATAATTAGTACCAGAAGATCTTGTAGGTAAGAAGTGATCTTCTAAATAAGCACATACCAAGTCCTCATCTGGTTGATCAGTTATTTGAGTGAATGACTTAGATAAACTCTCATAGTCGAACATCCAATCGGGTCCTTTACCAGCGGGAGGTGTGGTGTATCGTTGAAAATCGACATGGTACCACTTTTTTACACAACCCGAAGTAAAGTTAAATATATGTTTCTTAGGTGATGCGTAACCCAAGAAATATCCTTCAATCGTTTTTTCTTTGAATTTTCCCGTATCTTTCTTCAACATAGTACACGGACACCCAAATTGCTCCAAAATACTTTAAATTAGGCTTTATCTTTTTCGGAAGTTCGTAACTAGTCTTTTTTAGGTTCTTCATAGTCAGAACTCGATTAAGAGTGTAGTAAGAAGTATCACAGCCTCGTTCCGAAATTGAACAGAAAGCTTAGAATCTGCTAGCATTGTTCGTGCATCTTCAATCAGATTTCTATTCTTTCTTTCAGCAACACCATTCTGTTGAGGTACATATGGAGCACTGTATTCCCTATGAATTCCTTTTTAAAGATAGAAGAAATCTAATAGATTGTTTTTAAACTCCGTACCCTTATCATTTCTAATACCTCTCACTTTGATTTTACAAAGTGATTCGATCTTCATGATTAGATTTTGAACCAGAATGGGTGTTTGATCTTTCTAACTCATAAATAACACCCGAGAGTATCTTAAATAGTCATCAGTGACATGTAGATAGTACCAGTCACCAGCAATACTCGCACGATTCACAGGACCAAACAAATCCATATGAAGTCGTTCCAAAGGAGTATCAATGGTATTAATTAACTTAGAAGGGTGTGACTTCTTTTTCTGTTTACCCTTTTTGCAGGCAACACAGTGGTCAGACAATTTAAAGTGTTTTAAGGAAACACCGTCAACCAATTCATTAGCCATAAGATAATTCATCTTTGTGACGTGAATATGACCCATCCGTCGTGCCACATAATCGAGTCTTTCTCAGTTTCTTTTGAGACAAAACACGTTTCAACAAAAGTAGATACCTTAAAAGTCATATTTAACACATAAATATCGTTTTACCTAGGAGATCGCATAACTACCATATCTTCTCGAATTACGTATCCAGGTTTAAGTATTATGAAAGCCTTATCATTAAATTAAGTTGAGTATTTCTTATCATAGATTTTTGACACGCTCAACAAGTTGTGGTCAACTTTGTCACAATAACCTTCTCAAAGGTGATATGCCCATTTGACACATCTCCTTCTTTACTAATCATTCCACCCGAATTACCCGCAAACGCTACATACCCTCCTTGTATATTCTTGACATTTGTTAAGAAGTTAATGTTGCCGATAATATGATGAGAGCATCCACTATCCATTATCCAGTTTTCACCAGAAACATCCTTGGATGAACTCTGCACACGAATGAAAAATGATCAGTTCAAAAAGGCAGCCAAGGCTCAGTCTTGGGCACCTCTTGAGTTTCACTTGAATTTATAATGTTTAGTGAATCCAAATGAGGTTTAGTCGCTTGTGAATAAGTCACAGGTCTTTTAAAATTTCGTCTCAAGTATGCAGCTTGAACTACATTCATATTCACATTCTTGCAAATAGGTTCCATGGGAACAAATTTGGACTTTTAATTTCTTGAATTTTCATTAACATGAATCACCTTGCGAGGACTCACATTAGAAAACATAATATGGGTTTCATCATCAAAAGACATTGGTCTTTTCAAAATCACCTTAATCACAGGAACGGGTTTGGATTGTTCCTTGATAAATGGGTGAAGATTTTGTGATTTCTTCAGTCCATAATTTCTGACTACGTGACCTTGTTCACCACAGAGAAAACACGTTCTCATGTCAACACGCTCACGTTGTGGTTTAGCAGAAACTTGTACAACAGAAGGTGGTTGAAAACACCAGCAATGGGACCTTTGTCCAAATCATCAAATGTCACATATTTACTTTTCATGTAAAAATCAAGATTTGAACAGTTTGAAAAACTCTGTAAAGTGTCAGTTCCATTTGATTTAAAAAATTGAACATTTTTTTTGCAAATTTTAACAATTTTTTGGCTTTTATCAAAGGATCTATTGTATTTGATGTTTTAGAGTTCACTAACTTATGTTCACGGTCTTGTATCTGGGAGGTTTCATTTTGAAAGACGCTTTATGTCAATTCTGGCTTGATTAGATTAAGTGGAATGTATTTCTCAGTGAACACTTTGGTAATCCCTTTCAACTTAAACACTCGACTAGTAGATGGTTTAGAAGCAATATGATTGACAAGACGCATCAAATCCTCATAAGAAATCTTTGGCTTTTATGATTTCTTTGCTTTAACCTTAACCGATTTCTCCTTTTTCACTTGAGATGCATTTGATCCATACATAGCCTCTTCAAATTAATGAGGTTCACATAAAATGTGATTTGAACTTGGAATGTCCTGGTTTTGTGTACAACTTCGGGTTCAAATACATCCTCAATGATTACCTTCTTAGCATTTTCAACAAAGATTTTGTTACTCTGAATATGAGGTTTTCGAGATGAAGATTGGGCATTCAAATTGTCATTCTTAACCACTTTAGGTTTTATCTCAACAACAGGTTCGTTAACAACAACATCCTCTTTTCCCGCATACAAATAACACTATTGGCGTTGACATTCCCCTACTGTTAGGTTAGTCGCGCTAACCTCCGTTATTGCATCGAACCAGGGTGTGTGTATTCCACCTGTGATGCTTTAATAGGGCAAAAGGATATAAGTTATGGTTTGTTTATAGGCTCATGGTTCGTCATATTAATTTGTAGTTATAGCTAGTCTACGGAGGATCATCATATTTGTTTCAGCAGGTTATCGTATACTTATTTGTGAGCAGATTCAACGCTTTATAAACAATTTGATTTCATATCGAGTCTCAAAACCTGTGAACTCACCAACCATTGTGTTGACTTTCTAAACGTATGTTTTTCCAGGGAATTAACAACACACTTAAGGAATCATGAGTACAGGATCTCGATGCATAATTAGGATACCTTTTTGAAGGGATTTTGCTTGTATAATCCTATTGACGTTTAGGGTCACATACAAGAGATATCCTTTTTGTCTTCAACTAACTTTATTTGAAAACAAGTTTTGTTTTGTAAAAGCTTTTAAAACTGCTGGTATCATAACACATGTATGTTGGCGATAATCATATGCTTACGGAACATGACGTCATGCACCAAGCTGGCACCACATATTAATAAATGATAATCCTTGATGAAACTGTAGAACTAATCACCTAAAAAGAAAGAAAGAAAGAAAATAAACGGAATGAGGAGAGCGTGTGCTAATGAAGGTAGCGAGGAGGTAGTATGTGATAGTGGTCTTCAGTTGTGGCATCTCAAGGTATTTGTTGATTTTAAATAAACGCGAACTAATTCACTTTTAACACCGAATAATTATAGATACTATATAAAAAACTTACATGGTTGTGTAATTGCTCAGGAATGTTTCAAACATTTAAGCGATAAAAAACACACACTTTTATTCCATATCAATACCTTATCAATAGTAGATATCATCAATACTAATAACCTTACTATCATCACTAAATGATTTGTGTAGATAGGTATCACCCTAAGAGCATTTCCAACCCATTTTATATCCATATCAATATAATTACATCATAAATTATTATTGTTCTCTTTATTTTCATTAAATAATACTTTATGTATGTTTATTATTATCTTTTTCTCTCTCATTTACTCATAGCCGCTTTCAAAAAATATTAAATAATTATACAGTGTGAAAAGTATAAATTCAAATTTAACTTTTCTCATAAAACCACTCATATCCATACTATTATACAAAAATACTGAGAATGCTCTAACAACACTAAATTGCTATTAGTAGTAACTTTACTTCTATTTGAAGAAACACGAGTCCAACCAAGGGTTAAACAGATCTTTCTTTGGGGTCCGTTGCTTGGGCCATGATCCAGAAAGTATGAAATTAATGTATGATCCGCAGGTTAATGACATGAAACAAATTACAATATATATTGGATGGGAGAGATGCTCTTAGCTCAGCAAAACATCATCGTTGCCTTCATCAAGGCCACTTGGTGCATAAGTGTAAGCATCTAAAGAGTGTGGAGTAATGAGGAATTCAAGCGTACCTTGATTCATGGTGTGGAAGTCTTATTAACAGTCGGGGTCATTTAACAACGACAATCCACTGTTCGTCCACGTGTCGGGGTGGGGTAAGACTACTAACTCTGCTTCTGCAAACATGGTGAAGATCATGGGTGCCCATTTGCACCCCCCCTCAAATTGTTGTACACTTCGTCTCCCGTGTGGGAGTTTTAACAAGCTCACATGTACGACCCCGCACACGTGTTGCTATCCCGCTTATGTTTCTATTGACATTCTATTCTGTACCCTATTTTGTTTCCTTCCCCACGTGTCTTGATAGACAACATGTCACCCGTCCTTTTGACGCCAGACTTTGATGTGTCGGTTTCCCATTAGTCCTCAAGTCACATCTCCTGTCACGTGCTTTCAAACCGCCTCTATTTACGCCCCCTCCCCTTCATTTCTTCCTATAAATTTTCTGGCTGTAGGTATTGCAAGCCTTTCACCTCCCCTTCTTTCCCTTGTTAGTGTTTACTTTCACATCTCTTACGTTGTTCATTATGTCTTCTTCAACGCTCCTTCTGCCAGTGTTATTGCTTTAAGGGATCCATCTTCTGTTAGTCGGAAAACGTACAAACTAAATATACCTGATTTGTTCAAGTTTGCTTGCAAGAAGTGTCTCGTTTTGCCCTCTGAAACCAGAGCTTTAGTCGGCCACTGATACTGCCGATCATCCTCCACCCGGTAGATGAACTTGCATTACGATTTCTTATTCCAATGTCACTTTGGCAATTACTTTGTTTTTGGCCTTAATACATGAGTTCTATGGGATCCATATTTCTCAATTTCATTCTCTCGAGATGTGTCATGTGACACATTTTGAGTTCTACAGCCTTTTGCGCAACATATCTCCCACTGCCGATATGTTTAACGTTTTCTACCGCATGGCCTTCACGATGGTTGGTCCTCTTTTTACAAACGTGGTGGGAAGATAAAATCGATGAAAGGTACCGTGCCCACAAGTTTCTATGACGGGAAAGAGAATTTTTCTATATTGATGATGACGTCATTTCCCTTTCCATGCGGATGCCCGTTTCTGACTTTCCTGTATGATACTTTGAAGAGACCTTCTGGTATACCCTGTTAAAGGCTGAAGGAAATGCCAGTATTCACATATATCAAACAACACACGATTATCCACACTTAAAAAGCCAAATTCAGTATGTTGATTTAGTTAACTTAATATCATACAAAAATAATAGAGTTGTGAAACGTCATGTATTTCATAATGGATTGCTTTAATAGTGTAGGGTTTGAAAACGTACATCATATAACAAATCATTATGTCTTATTGATGAAATATATATGTATAGGGTTATAAGGAAATTCAACACGAGAAAACACTATTCAAATACAATCTACTAATTTATGCAAGATACGGCAATAAGAAAACTATATATTATTTGAAAAGACGTTAGACAATAATTATACATTCATTCCTCATGCCCCTTATGTCGCACCCCGACCAAAGGCGGCGGAACATGCCGGGATGCAATAATTACTCATAAGCGCATGACACTATTTAAAGTGACAATATTTAACAAACTCATTTCATTTCACAACATCGAAAATGTCACATAACAAGATTCATAAGTCAAATACAACAACATATAACAAAATATAGCAAATCAAATATTGTTCATTTTTGCTAATATCCTAGAGGTGTTTGTGACGTTTTCTTCTCGTAACTCCATAATCAACCTAGATGCAAACCTGTATTATTTCATAAAATAAAGTTTATCAACACAAAGGTTGGTGAGCAATCCACAGGTTTTGAACAATATGTATATAATAAGAAAATCCACAATCTTGTATACAAAACAATAAATAAATAGCAATAATTTGGATAATATGAGGTCGCTAATAAGAATACATTAGTGGCACCATCTATAAGAGAATACCAAATAGATTCGGATTCATGAGGTCGTTAATAAGAATACATTAACGGCACCGTGCTATAAGAGAATACCATATAGTTCACGGATTTATGATTCAACCCTCCAAAAGCAGTAAACACATAGACATATAATCATGTAAGCATAGAACACCAAATCGAGCATTTATGTAAGTAAAGTATACAATAACGTTTGTGGTTTAAAACTCAAATATAAAGCATTTAATTTGAATAAGCATGAAATGTCACCCCCAAAACAAAAGATGGAAAACGGGGGATGAATGTACTCACATTCAAGTAATAAACTTGAAAGGTTGGTAATTGAAAGATTTGCCGGAACGACGAGTTTAACGTATGAAGCCTAAATAAAAGAAAGTCTTGGATTTAGAAAGGTTGTCTTGGAGATCTTTAAAGAAAATAATTGTTGCAAAAAGTAAACAATTAATGTTCAAAGTTTAAAATGTAACTATTTAAGAATTTATAATAATAACCCATTAAAAATGTAAGTTTACTTGAAACCGGGTTAAAGTATCTAACATCAATATTTACTTAACCTATGTTAAGCAATAAGGTGAGAAAAATGCTAAATGCAAGTTCCTTTGGGACAAAGATACTAAAACGGGTCTTTAACGAGTGCTCGGGTTGTTGGTTCGGGTCTTGATAATTGGTCAAACCCAAAGTCAACTTTCCAAAATGATGAATGTAATGAGATAACTTAATAAAACTTTATAAGACTTAACCAAGTATGTAGATCTATTGTTTTAGAACTAACAACGTACGTTAGCGAGTGTTCGGTTTTGTCGGTCCAAACAATGTTATGACATCAAGTTGGATCCAACTTTCCAAGTACCTAAGAAAATAGTTAAAATCATTTTGTAAACTATTTATAAATAAATATACAAGTCTTGATAGCTAAAAACACACGTGTGTGTCTTAAGCGGGTAAAAATCGGATTGGTTCGGTTTCCATCTCATAATACGTTCCTTGATGGTCTCCACATGACCAAATAACCAAGAACATGAACAAATGAATTTAGAAACTTAAATCTAACTTAAAGCATGTTTAAGACAATTATTTAACAAAACTAGTAACAAGTTCGGTTCACGGTTTGGACTGTTTACGTTTAATGCGAGGTTAGTCTCTACAAACCCCCACCATGGAACTTCATAAATATGACAAACAAAATAAAAAGAGCATAAGTTAAACAAGATTAATATGTGCAACAAGTTATATAAGTGTATATATATTAAGGACCACGAAAGTCCTACATGAAGCCTTGCCTTACGAAGTCCGAAGCTTAACCAACCGGAGTCGGAGAAGCAACTACCAAAGGTAACAAGGGGTGTGTATTATATATATGTTGTACCACCATATTCAAGTATTAATAAGATTACATAAGCTAAATAGAATGAAAGATTAAACTTGATTTGACTCTTGGATCCCAAACCTTCAAGAACACTAAAATAACAACCTTGAATCTTAAGAATTGAGAGAGAAGTTGTAGTAAGAGCAAGAGTAAAATGAAGAAGATGGGTGTGTATATATAGGGAAGGAGTGAAGGGTTGGGTATAAAGATTCTTTTATGGTTTGCATGAAAATGGGTATGTTTAAATGGTCAAACAATGCATAATATAAAAATCCAATATTTTATATATTTTATAAATTTAAATAACAAAATCCAATATTTTATATATTTGAAATGTTCAGGTTACAAACGGGTCGGGTTTTCATAATAAAAGTGACCCGAAATTGACGAATGTCACAGTATCTCCTACTTTAGGAAATTTCGTCCCGAAATTAAGACGAAGACGATGATGCAAACAAATGTGGATACTTCTCTTTCATTGTGTCTTCTTGTTTCCAAGTAAATTTCGCGCCACGCCGTAATTCTCATCAAACTTTGACTAACCGAATACGACTACGCTTGGTTTTCTTCTCGTTGCGATCCATGATTTCAACGGATCGTTCAACAATGACCATTGACTTATCTACATGTACTTCATGGAGAGGTATATGGAGATTACCCTCGGCTAAGCACTTTTTAACATTCGAAACACGAAATGTCGGATGAACACCGGCAAGTTCTTGCGGTAATTTGAGTCGATAAGCTACATTCCCAACACGTTTAAGAATCTTGAAAGGACCAACGAAACGAGGAGCTAGCTTACCCTTCTTTCCGAAACGGACTACCCCTTCCAAGGAGATACTTTTAGAAGGATAAGATCGTCAACATTAAATTCGATCGCTTTTCACCGTTTGTCGGCGCAACTCTTTTGACGACTTCTAGCGGCTAGGAAGTTCTTACGGATTTGACGATCACATCGGTAGCTTCTTGGACCATTTTAGGTCCCGTGATTTGAGCTTCACCGATTTCGTTCCAACTAATCGGAGATCGACATTTACGGCCGTAAAGAGCTTGAAAAGGAGCCATATCAATGCTATAATGGTAGCTATTGTTATAGGAGAACTCGATGAACGGAATGTGAGAATCCCAATTCCCACCGAAATCAAGAACACACGCTCGTAGCATATCCTCGAGTGTTTGAATCGTACGTTCGTATTGACCATCCGTTTGAGGATAATAAGCGGTGCTAAGATCGAGACGTGTTCCCAAAGCTTCTTGAAGTGAACGCAAAAAATGAGAGGTAAAACGGGCATCGCGATCGGAGATGATAGACAATGGTAAACCGTGTCGGCACATGATTTCCCGAACAAAGATTTGAGCAAGTTGCTCGACAGAATACTTCTCGCGAATCGGAATGAAATGCGCAGATTTGGTCAAACGATCGATGATCACCCAAATGCTATCGTTGCCTTTTTGGGTGTTGGGTAGTTTAGTGATAAAGTCCATAGCAATATCTTCTCATTTCCAAACGGGAATCGATGGTTGCTCGAGTAGGCCAAAAGGTCTTTGATGTTCCGCTTTGACTTTTGAGAAAGTAAGACATTTAGATACAAACAACGCTACGTCTTTTTTCATACCCGGCCACCAAAAGGTAGCACGAAGATTGAAATACATCTTATCCGCACCGTGATGAACGGAATACCGCGAATTGTGAGCTTCGTCGAGTATACAAGTATGAAGGTAACCGCGATTAGGAACCCACAAACGATTGAGAAAGTACAAAAGACCATCGGGTTTGGTTTCGAGTTGAAGTTCGGCACCATATGACATTTCGTCGTACATGTTATCTTCTTCAACGGAGGTATGTTGATGTTGGAAGATACGAATTTGGAGATCAGTTTGAACAACAACGCTTAGAAGCAGAACGGATTTAACATTAACCTTTCGACTTAGGGCGTCGGCGACAACATTAGCTTTACCGGGATTGTAGTGAATTTCGCAATCGTAATTATTAAGTAATTCGGCCCATCGTCGTTGTCTCATGTTGAGAACTTTTTGGTTAAAAATATGTTGAAGGCTTTTATGATCGGTAAAAACCACACATTTTGTACCATAAAGGTAATGTCTCCAGATTTAGAGAGTGAAAACGACGGCACCAAGTTCGAGATCATGAGTCGTGTAGTTCTTCTTGTTGACCTTAAGTTGCCTTGATGTGTAAGCGATAACTTGACCTCGTTGCATGGGAACACAACCAAGACCTTGATGAGAGGCATCACAAAATACAACAAAATCGTCGTTTCCATCGGGAAAGGTTAGAACGGGAGCATTGCAAAGCATGTCCTTGAGAGTACAAAAGGCTTCCTCTTGCTTCAAACCCCAATCGAATGGTTTTCCCTTATGGGTGAGAGAGGTAAGAGGCAAGGAGATCTTAGAAAAATTTCAAATGAAACGCCGATAATATCCGGCCAAACCAAGAAAGGATCGAATTTCCGTGGGAGTCGTTGGAGTTTTCCAATCCTTAACGGCCTCAATTTTAGCAGGATCAACATGAATACCTTTTTCGTTTACGATATGTCCTAAAAATTGAACTTCCTCTAGCCAAATTCACATTTGGAGAACTTGGCATAAATTCGTTCGTTTCTAAGGAGCTCGAGAATGGAACGCAAATGATGTTCATGTTCGGCTTTGGATTAAGAGAAGATAAGAATGTTAACAATAAAGACAGTAACGAATTTATCAAAGAATGGTTTGCAAACGCGGTTCATGAGGTCCATAAATACCGCGGGTGCATTTCTAAACCTGAAGGGCATAACCAAAAATTCAAAATTTCCATATCAAGCACCAAAAGCGGTTTTAGGAATGTGTTCTTCGCGAACACGCAATTGATGATAACCCGATCGAAGATCGATTTTGGAGAAACAAGTTGTGCCTTGAATTTGGTCGAATAGGTCGTCGATTCGTGGCAAAGGATAACAATTTTTGATAGTGAGTTTGTTAAGCTCTCGATAATATATGCACATACGAAACGAACCATCCTTCTTTTTCACGAAGAGAACGGGAGCGCCTTAAGGAGAAGAGCTAGGACGAATGAAACCTTTATCGGAAAGTTCTTCGAGTTGGTTCGATAGTTCTTGCATTTCCGACGGGGCTAAACGATAAGGATCCTTGGCCACGGGCATTGCGCCGGGAAAAATATCGATACAGAATTCAATCGGACGAATGGGAGGAAGACCGGTGACATCATCGGGAAATACGTCAAGGAAATCACGAACAATGGAAATATCTTGGATTTTTCTTTCCTTTTTGTATTTTGTCACCGCGAGAGCTAGAAACGAAACATACTTTTGGCGTAAGTACTTTCGCGATTGGGCGCACGACATAAGATTTAACCTTCGAGAAGTAGTGTTGCCGAAGACTTTAAGAATTTTACCGTTTACAAGCGGAATGCGAATGAATTTATCGAACAAACGACTTCGGCACGGTGCTAAGATAACCAATCCATGCCTACTATGACATCAAAATTTCCCATTTGCATCGGGATGAGATCGATGGAGAATTTATGCTTGGAAATAATGAGAGAACAATCGCGGACGATGGAATTTATGGTAATAGAATTGCCATTGGCGACTTCAACGGAGAACGGTCGGGAAAGCTTAGTTCGAGGGATAGAAAGTTTCGACCCAAATTTCAAAGATATAAAACTTCTATCGGTACCCGTATCAAATAAAATAGAAGCAAAATGATAGTTAACCAAAAACATACCGTTCACGACATCGTTTTCCACTTGAGCTTGATTTGCATTCATCATAAAAGCGCGCCCTTTATTGCCATGGTTGACTTGAGGTGCTTGTTGTGGAGGTGGAGGTGATGCCTGGATTGCTTGGATAGGTTGGATGAGTGGTGCATTGAGTTGGGGAATTTGGGTTTGGTAGGTTTGGACTTGGTAAGCTTGGGTTTGGTAGTAAGTTATGGTCATGGTTTGGTTAACAAAAGTGAGGCGAGGGCAATTGTTGCAGAAATGGTTTGGATCTCCATAATTGAAGCAAGCTCGGGGTGGTTGGGGTTGGTTTGTTGGGTAGGGTGCATAACGGTTTTGGGCATTTTGGGAAGTGGTTCTTGGTTGGTTGGCTTTGGTTGGTTGTGGGGATCCACATGAGGTATTGAGATGACCAAAACGGTTACAAATGGTGCATTGGCGACATGGCAAATGTGATGGATGGTGACGTTGGCAATTGTTGCAAAGTGGAAAGGTACCGGTGTAGGGTTTTCGGGTTTGAAGTGGGGCTTGGTTTTGTTGTTGTGGTTTGGTTACGGCAAAGTTTTGGTAGTTGTTTTTGGGTTTGTTGTTGTTGTTGTTGTTGTTGTGGTGACGGGATGAGTTGGAGTAGTTAATGGCTTGTGGTGCGGGTTCAACCTTGGCTTGCGGTGCGGGCTCTGGCTTGGCTTTCTCACTCGGTTTCTTGAGGGTTAGAGTACCCGCCTTCACATGATTTTCCGATAGCGCACCGGCTAAAGTGATGGCGTCCTCAAGATTCACGGTTTGCTACTCATGACGGAGTCACGGATTTGCATATGTAAACCCTCAATGTATTTGTCAATTTCACTTTCGGTTGGGGTAACCATATGAGGGACAAGAATGCTCAACTTGTGAAAACGGAGTGAATAAGCGGTGTTATCACCACTTTCTTGTTTTAGGTTCCAAAATTCTTCCTCAAGCTTTTGGAGCTCGTGTTTGGGACAAAATTTCTTCATCATAAGCGTCTTGAGATCGTCCCATGGAAGAGCCAAAGCCGTATCCGAACCTTGGAGGTGCATAGCACTACCCCACCATGTTAGAGCGGTTTCTCTAAACATGCTTGACGCATTTGTCTTTTTCACGTCGGGGCATTCGCTGTGTCGGAACACACTCTCGGTCGATTCGAACCATTGCAACAAGGTAGTCGCACAGTTCCAAGGAACTCGGACGGGTTGGCACTAGTAAATTGCTTGTACAAGTAAGCTGCGGATTTGGGTTCAACGGGTTCAACAACGGGTGCGGGTTGGGTAGCTTGGATTTGGGTATAAGTTCGGGAATCACAGCGGCCATTTGTTTGGCGACGAGAGCGGCCAAACGTCGGGTGGAGTTCTTGCGCGGTTGGCGTCTTAGCGGAGGCATGCTAAAATTTATAAAGAAAATGAGATAAGTTTTGGGTAAAAAAGAAATGAATATAAGGGTGTGTAAAATAAAATAAGATTTCAATTTTTTTTTGTGATTGTGAATCTTAGAGTTAGTAAGGAGAAGATGTTAGTGTTAGATAAAATATAAAACTTTGTTTATAAATAACAAAACCGAAAACAAACGTAAAAGTTTTTGAGATGGTTAAAACTTGAAAATTTGAGATTTTGAGATTTATTGAGTCGGAAAAATCGTGCATGAACCACCATGACTTGATATTCCAACACTAAAATTTTTTTTTATAAAACATCTCGTTGGAGTCTAAACATGTGCACGAACCACTGCTACTTTTTCATGCTTTAGACTCAAATAACGATAATAACACAATAAATCGAGATACAACGTCATGTCAAAACACTAGTCTACGAACCACCGTAGTTCTATTGTTTTAACACCAAAAATTTGGATGGCGACCGGAACGCTCGCATTCGACTACTTAAAGTATTGACATATATAGCACGATTTGTGGCCTAGAAAACGAGCACTATAACTCAACCATCCCAGGTAAGTAAATCACCTTCGAGCCTTGGAATCTTTTTATCAAATGGTCATTTTATAATGTCTCATTTTCTATGATGGCTACAAACCCGATATAAACGCAACCTTTAAAGGATTTGAAACAACGGGATCCAAGTTAATCTTGTAATCTATGAAACATAATGAAAATCTACTTTTTGGGTTTTAAGGTAAGGATACCTTGGAAATACTATGAAAGTGTGTGTATGTAAACATTTAGGATATTGGTGAATTTTAAAAAAGTTTATTAATAAATAACATGCAATATGAACAATCAATTATAGAGTAAACACGTATAAGCACACGTATAGGACCCTAAGCATAACAATACTAGGTCCTTACGTCTAATCACCTATCCTATTGTCAAAGCTCTGATACCAATCTGGCGCACCCCGAACAAAGGCGGCGGCACATGCCGGGGTGCAACGATTGCTAATAAGCGCATGACACTATTTAATGCGACAACATTTAACAAACTCATTTCATTTCATAACATTGAAAATGTCACATAACAAGATTCATAAGTCAAATACAACAACATATAACAAAATATAGCAAATCAAATATTTTTCATTTTTGCTAATATCCTAGAGGTATTTGTGACGTTTTCTTCTCGTAACTCCATAATCAATCTAGATGCAAATCTTTAACATTTCATAAAATAAAGTTTATCAACACAAAGGTTGGTGAACAATTCATAGGTTTTGAACAATATGTATATAATAAGAAAATCCACAATCTTGTATACAAAACAATAAATAAATAGCAATAATTTGGATAATATGAGGTCGCTAATAAGAATACATTAGCGGCACCGTCTATAAGACAATACCAAATAGATTCGGATTCATGAGGTCGTTAATAAGAATACATTAACGGCACCATGCTATAAGAGAATACCATATAGTTCACGGATTTATGATTCAACCCTCCAAAAGAAGTAAACACATAAACATATAATCACGTAAGCATAGAACACCAAATCGAGCATTTATTTAAGTAAATTATACAATAACGTTTGTGGTTTAAGACTCAAATATAAAGCATTTAATTTAAATAAGCATGAAATGTCAACCCCAAAACAAAAGATGGAAAACGGGGGATGAATGTACTCACATTCAAGTAATAAACTTGAAAGGTTGGTAGTTGGAAGATTTGCCGAACGACGAGTTTAACGTATGAAGCCTAAATAAAAGAAAGTCTTGGATTTAGAAAGGTTGTCTTGAAGATCTTTAAATAAAATAATTGTTGCAAAAAGTAAACAATTAAAATTCAAGGTTTAAAATGTAACTATTTAAGAATTTATAATAATAACCCTTTAAAAATGTAAGTTTACTCGAAACCGGGTTAAAGTATCTAACATCAATATTTACTTAACCTATGTTAAGTAATAAGGTGAGAAAAATGCTAAATGCAAGTTCCTTTGGGACAAAGATACTAAAACGGGTCTTTAACGAGTGTTCGGGTTATTGGTTCGGGTCTTGATAATTGGTCAAACCCAAAGTCAACTTTCCAAAATGATGAATGTTTTCAATAAAACTTTATAAGACTTAACCAAGTATGTAGATCTATTGTTTTAGAACTAACAACGTACGTTAAGCGAGTTTTCGGTTTTGTCGGTCCAAACTATGTTATGACATCAAGTTGGATCCAACGTTATCAAGTACTTAAGAAAATAGTTAAAATCATTTTGTAAATTATTTATAAAGAAATATACAAGTCTTGATAGCTAAAAACACACTTGTGTGTCTTAAGCGGGTAAAAATCGGATTGGTTCGGTTTCCATCTCATAATACGTTCCTTGATGGTCTCCACATGCCCAAATAACCAAGAACTTGTACAAATGAATTTTAAAACTTAAATCTAACATAAAGCATGTTTAAAACAATTATTTAACAAAACTAGTAACAAGTTCGGTTCACGGTTTGGACTATTTACGGTTAAAGCGAGGTTAGTCTCTACAAACCCCCACCATGGAACTTCATATTTCTGACAAACAAACTAAAAAGAGTATAATTTAAACAAGATTAATATGTGCAACAAGTTATATAAGTGTATATAAATCAAGGACTACGAAAGTCTTGCATGAAGCCTTGTCTTACGAAGTCCGAAGCTTAACCAACCGGAGTCGGAGAAGCAACTACCAAAGGTAACAAGGAGTGTGTATTATATATATGTTGTACCACCATATTCAAGTATTAATAAGATTACATAAGCTAAATAAAATGAAAGATTAAACTTGATTTGACTCTTGGAAGTCAAACCTTCAAGAACACTAAAATAACAACCTTAAATCTTAAGAATTGAGAGAGAAGTTGGAGTAAGAGCAAGAGTAAAATGAAGAAGATGAGTGTGTATATATAGGGAAGGAGTGAAGGGTTGGGTATAAAGATTCTTTTATGGTTTGCATGAAAATAAGTATTAGCCAAAAAATGCATAATATAAAAATCCAATATTTTATATATTTTATATATTTTAAATGACAAAATATTTTATATATTTGAAATGTTCGGGTTACGAACGGGTCGGGTTTTCATAACAAAAGTGACCCGAAACTGATGAATGTCACACCTTAACTCCACGTAGACGCCACATCACTCGTTTTACCCTTTTTACTCCATATCACCTAAAGGAAATGATTTAACCCTACTTAACTCTCATCAGTTTAATGTAAAAATAATTCTTAAATTATTATTTGTGACAATGTGAGTGTAGAGAATTTTAAGGGCTGTTAACATCTTAAAAAAACTTGTCCAAGTCTTCCATTTGACTATCTGAATGCTACAATCAACCAATTCAGTTCATACTTTTCATTAGTACAGAACATATTAAAACCGAACCAAAATTAAATGTAATTATCTCGACGTTGAAAGACAACTGACTAGATTAAACTGGATCTACGACAAGAACTAAAAAACAAACACTCATATGGGTTCGGATTCCTCATGGCTTGGGCCCTTGGTTAGGAGTTTCGAACGTTAGGTGAGAAATACTCCTTCCGGCTTGTCTGTTCGTTCTAGTTCATGGAGTTGAGCTTTGAGTTTCTCTCTGTTGGCTCGCACAAACACAGGAGCGATGTATGGTTCCTTTTGTTGCATGTGGCCGGATCCGGATGGTTCCGTGTCATCACAGTCTTCCAAGAATACAAAATCCTCACTTCATAATTGGCATTCCTTTGAGGTGTGTGGGTCCATCTAATATTGTGGTACGACCTTTGGTGGACTCGTTGGTTCTACAATAAACTTCAAGGCCATATGTTGTTCTTGAGAGTAAGACCTACACAAAGATTTGGGCGGGTCCTACGGATGACGCCAATGTAGAACCCAAGATATGAGGCTAACGTCAGCTCTAGTTCTTGCTCTTCTTCAGTTGGGAAGCTGCGAACCGTCCATCAACATTAAACACTATGAACGTTCTTATGAAAACGTCATAGTCCCTTCTGACCGTCTCCCTGGCATGACGCTTTAATGCTCTGGTTCCTCCTGTTTAGTTGGGAACCAGTTGCCGGTTACTCCTGTTTTATGGATTATTTAGTGACCAGATCATGGGCTCTTGAAACACTTGATTGGGTGTTGAGGCCCATAGGACAGCATTGAGCCTTTAAGCGGGGTTATCTCCTCAATGCCTAAGTTAAATTAAACAATGGAGCATAAAGACATGGGCTGCATAGAAGACGTGATCGAATTGTTTTACAACAATGTAGAAATTACACACAAGTTCAAACCCTTTACTAACACCATTTATGGAGTATTACTTTTTTTAAAGCAAATCCCCAAAAGCACAAAAAATTAACCCAAGACTATTCATTTGCATATGAATATAAATTCCTCACGTAACGATATGATATGAAACGTTAATTTATTTTGTCTTTTTTATGTTAAAATTTCAAGAGGCCTTCCATTTCGATTTTTGCGTATATAGCCTCTCTGTTTTCGTTCACAAAACTGTACCGTGGAACAGAGGAAGGGAATATGAATTTGATATTAGTTAACAAGGTATCTTATCCGATGCGTTGCAACAGGCTGGTGTGTTTGCTTTTGAATATTAAAAACTGACGTCAAGTCAACCGGAATCAATGGTGTCTACGCTAAATAGTACACAAAAAATTACGCGTTGTAGTGGCAAACCGATACGAATTCGGTCAGTATCTGGTTACCAAAAAAGTAAAGCAAAAAAAAAGAAAAAAACGATTTTGTCCACACCAAAATACTACAAATTAACATTAACATATTTAAATTTAAAAATCTCGACGAACAAAAAAAGACACGCGTGTTGCGCCCAAGAACTGATGCGAATTTATCCAAAATCGACGACAAAATTAACTCGCGATGAACAAAAAAACACGTTGTTGCTGCAAGTTGACGCAAATTCGGCTGCCAATCTACGTGAATCGACCGGAATTGACGGTCTTTGCGCAAAGAAAAAACAGAATGTTTTAACTAAGAAATTTCTTTTAAATAGCATAAATTGAAAATTTAGTGTTTATAAAGTTCATTGTGGTCATTGGTGAAACTGTGAACATTTTTTTTTTAATTTATGTCGTAATTTCTATACATACTGTGTTAATTCTGAAATATGTCAAAATCTCAATAAATCTTAAATTTAATTAAAAAGTAGAAGGTAATATATACATCAATACAAGAGGCAAACAGGCAATAAGCTGCACCGCTAGCCTTTATGGATAGCAAAACTAAGTCGTTTAAAAACAATATACATAGAATCGTGGGGTCATAACATTAGTATTCATGACTTGTTGACACAACCAAGTAGTTTTATAGCCTTACGCTCTATGACACCAAAAATATAAAATGTGAATGTTATAAACACATGTTCATTGTCAATACTATAAATTCAATTTTGAAGGTCATAGAATCCTTTACGATCACGAAATTTTACATATGACGCACATTTTATTAGGAATGGACAAGAACTCAAGAAGTATGTATCACAGGAACAGTCCACTTTTGTCAAGCTTTGTATTTGAAATGGACAACTCGCATAAAAGTTTTCCATGGATCCTTTTTCTAACAAAGCTTATGTAAAGCATGGGTAAAAATCCAAAGTTCATTTTGTGAAATATTCCTACTTTTTGTATGAAACAGGAAATCCTAACGTAGAAAATCCAAAATAAAGTACCAAAGTATTACAACATTAATATTCTTATTTGATTTAACATAACAGTATACATAAACGGCTGTATATGACATGTTCGTTTACAATTAATTCATACTACATATACGCATCATCAGCTAAATATTTGATGATTACAATTGCTTATGGATTGTGTAACGGTTTTATATCATAAAAGTGTTTTATGATTTTAAACCTGTCATGATTTCTTAAACTATTTAAGAATATTAAAATAATAACTACGAAATACAAATTCGATATATCTTTTCATTGGGGTAACAAAGTGACCTCAGACCTCTCATAACATGCCACAATGTGCAATGGTGCAGTTTATATCCACTAATAGTAAAACCCTAAAACTTATTACTTTTTTTAAAAAAAAAAAAAAAAGAAAAAGAGAAAAGCAAAGCTAAAAGGTTGATTGATAGCACTTCGCTTTCCAACCCACATGATCGTTGTATTAGATATTCAAAAAGACCATTACATACACTCTTCTCAAAAGGTGATCTGGCCCCCCATTAGCCTCTAATCCAATTTGGCTACATTTGAACACTTTCTTTCACCCAACCGCCGCCCTCTTATCAAGGACCCTACACTTCTCATCCACTTTCACTTAACCCGTAGATCATAAACTAATCCTTACATAAAGGGTCCCATTTTTAGTCTACAAGGAAAATTTTTAATCATAGACTAGCATGAGACACCCATGAGCCTCCAACACTTTCCACTCATACCCAAAACATGAAATTATTGAAGCTAATGGTGACAGGAGCACAGAGAGACTTCAATGATGCTTCCAAAAGCAAAAGTACAAAATGAGGTGCAATTATTCATTACCAAATATTTCTTTCCAAACAAAACCCACAAAGGGAAAAAGAACGAAACAAGAAATCATTTGGTAACGGATAAGAAAAAAATGTTAATTGAGTCAAAAGTAACGGGTTTTGAAATACACACAAATATTTACTTTAATGTTTAGATAAAATAAAAACCCACCGAATTGTGAAAACCATTAAACTCATTCTCAACCACATGTTTTTATTAAAAATTAGAATATTATGCTTCAAAATTAAAGTTAACTAAAAATGTAAAAGGTAAAGTAACATTTTCTCTGTTCTAAAAAATATGTTTTAAAAATTTAGAAAATTGTAAAAAAATAGCAAAACTATTTTTTTTTAATTTTCAATGTTTTGTATTAAATGTAACAACATATATTACATATGTAAAAAAAACAAAAGAAAAATGATGTTATATACGGTTTTCACGGGTTTTCTCAACTCAAATGGGTTTTCATTCTATACATTGCACACACACACACATGTATGGAGAGGATCAAAAGAAAACTCATCATTATAGAGAAAACTTAAAAACTCCTTTAAAATTATTTTTAATTAAAAATAAAAAAATATTTTCAAATTTCTGTGTTTTCCATTATTTTTATATTTAGTTACTCTTAACTCGAAAAAAAAGACGTTGTAATGCACATACGTATTATTGTGCGATACTGTTGTATTACATATATGCATTACTATGTATATTTATGTTCAATAGTGTTTAATTGCATATATTCAATATTTGTGTATTGTATATGTATAGTAGTGTTGTATTATATGCAAAAACTATATAAAAGAAAAATAAAAGTCGATGTAGCGCACATGTGCATTAATGTTGTGTTATACATACGTACTAATGTGTATTCGATTTGTATATTTCTCTTATATTTCATATATACAATAGTGTGTGTCAAATACGTGCAATAGTGTTGTACCTAATACAATACATCAGTCTTGCATATATGCAATGCACACTGATACACATGTGCACTATATTGACGAGATTTTTTTTGAACAATAATAATGGTAAAAAAGAAACTACAAAAAAATTAAAAAATAAAATAAAATAATTTTTTTAAGAGTTTTTAAGTTTTCTCTTTAAAAAGAGTTTTCATTTGATCACACCCTATATATAGAGAAAAAAAGAGACTTATGTTCAAAAGAGTACTTCAAAAAAGTGGGGAACTGGAGAACACATTTCCCAACCTTTAATCATTTCCCACATCCTTAGGCTTTGCGTAGTGGAGGGGCTACAAAATGGGCGTTTTGCGCCATGTGTCGCCCAGTCACCAAATGGTGGGTTTTTGTTTTTGGGGTGTAATGGTGTTGTAGCCCTATATATAGATATATATGATGTTACAAACATATATGTAGGTTGATTGTATTTATGTCTTAATTACACATTCAAACCTACCTACAACCATATAAATGTACCGAGCCACATTCAAACCTATGTACCTACACACATACATATGCACCTACAGAACGCACCTACACATAAGAAATGGAGTGAAATTTGGGATTAATGGAGTTACACCTTCACTTCTCGCTGTAAAAAAACTTCTGAAATGATCCAATACCATATATATATATATATCACGATCAATTATAATAATAATAATATAAGAATAAGGGAACATTCGAGAAAAATTCCCCCCCCCCCCTTATCGCCCCACAAATCTGGAGGGGTGGGGGGTTGTAGTCGCCCTTTGTCGCCGGATTTCGCTCCACCATTTCGCCCAGTACGCTTAGTCTTATGGTACATACTCAATCACATACATCACTTTATTTTTGTAAGAGAAAAAAACCCTCAAAATATATATATATATATATATATATATATATATATATATATATATATATAAAACAAAAAAAAAAGTAAAAAAAAAACCAAAATTTTTAACTAGCACCCCGTTCAAAAAAAATATCTTGATTTAGCCATCGGGTTTAGTTTATGTTTTTTTAGCTGGGTGGTGGGGGGGGGGGGGGAAATAACACTTTTCATTAGCATTTTACATATAAAACAACAATTCTTTAAGATTTTACATTTAAAATAATACTTTTCATTAACATTTTTCACGTAAAACAAAAATCACATTAATATTTTACATGTAAAACAATAGTTCTTTTAGATTTTACATGTAAAAAATAATAGTTTACATGTAAAATAACAATTTTTATTAACACTTTATAAAATAACACTTTTTATTAAAATTTTACACGTACCACAACAAATCTCATTAACATTTTACATGTAACACAACAAATTTTTAAGATTTTACAAGCAAAATTAATACTTTACTTGTAAAATGACACTTTTCATTAACATTTTATACGTAAAACAACAAATCTCATTAACATTTTATATGTAAAACAACATGCTTCGTTATAATTGAATGCAAGTTCAATACACACACACACACACTAAAAAGTAACCTATGGTTGTCTCACGGAATTTAATGTTCATGAACATTATCAAGTTATGTTTGTACACATGTACAAGAAAATGCGGGTTTAAATGTGGCTGTTATATTTATGCATTTTTCTTTTCATGTTATCTTTCCACTGTCACATGTACAAGAAAAGCCCCACCCCACCTAAAAATATCTAACCCTTAACCCAAAAAACCTAAACCCCTAATAACCTATCCCTAAAATCTAAATTAAACCCGAAGGCTAATCCAAAATTTATTTTTTGAAAGGGGGATGCTAGATTTAGGCTAATCTAAATTAAACCCGAAGGCTAATCCAAAATCTAAATTTAGGCTTTTATATATATTTTTTTATTTTTTCTGTTTCTTTTGACGTTGTCTTTTCTTCAATTTATTTCCAAAAAGAATCATCCATAACCTCATCAGATCAACTCCATCTATACCAAACAAACAATAAAACACAAACTAGATTATGGTCATCAAATAAAAATCTTCGGTGAATCAAAAACGTTTTCGGTCAACTTAAAATCAGTAGTCATCAACATGCACGAGTCCTTGGTTTTTGTGTCCAGTATTTTTCAACATGACAATAGAAAATTCTCAGAATATCAAACCGAAATCACTTATGGAAACGACACAAATCTTAAAAACATACTATAGCAAAAGTGTTGACACCATAATGATTTAAGCTTTCTTACCTTTGATAAAGAACCAACAACCTTTAATAATGCATAAAAAATGAGAAGATTCTAACATCCCAAAATTTCTAAGAATAATTATATTATACAATATTTGCATTGGAAAATTAAATTGAGTTACTAGAATAATAATAATAAAATAATAATAAAGATAGAAAGATGGTAGACTAATTAGATGGAATTAACTATGGACTTAAAAAGGAAGATGTGCCTAAGGTCCATGGGCTTAGGGAGTATAAATGCTTCTTAAACCCTAATCCTTTCCATTTCCATCCATTTTACACGTTAGCCTCCACCATAAAAAACAAACATTTAAGCCAAATACTCTATAATTAACGATCCGAGACCAATCGAAGGTAAGAAATCGTTTATCTCAGCTGACCCAACATATTATAACCTGAAACCGCAGCCCTGGGATGCCGAATGATGCGTTTGAATCTAGATCTAGCTTTATTCGGGTGTTTAATCAACCAAAAACGATCTTAAGGGCCACCTTATCTCAGATCTAGACACCCCGAAGCTACCTAGATCATAAACGATCAAACCCCGACCAACCATGATGGTTAACGGTGGCTTACGGCGCCGGAATCGAAGAAAAACTTAAAAACACATAATAATAAGGAGTTGACTAAACTTATACGCCGTATAAGTCTATGTAGCGCATAAGTTTGCGCCGTATAAGTATATGCCGCAGCGTGTATGCATGCAAACGTATAAGTAGGCGTGTACCATGTATGTATATGAACGTATGCATCGTATATGTGTGCATGTAACGTATATGCATACATAAACGTATATGTATGTGCTGTATATGTATGACTTATACGCTATAGAGACTTATACGCTAGATGTACTTATGCGCTGGAAGTAACTTATACGCCAGGGAGGACTTATACGCTAGAATGTAATTCTAAATAAACGAAAGATAAACGGCGTACACGTACGTAAACGATAGATATGGACCTATATGAAATATGAACTAAAGATAAGTAACTAATTAATAAGGTCATGTAACGATTAAAATAGGAAATGACTTATAGTTTGCTGTAGTTAAGTGATGCTTGTTAATTGATGCACAGTTAGCCATGCAGAGCTCAAAAAGGGCATAACCGTAAATTCAGAAAGGAATCGCTTACAAGCGAGTTTCTAGGCCCCTTTCCTTGTTATGTTTTCGGGGTTGTGTGCATACTCGATGTGATTAGTTAATAAACTTAGCTTAAGTGGTAAGTGTATGCCTTATATGATTTATGTGATAGTTACTGAAGTTATGAATGAATGCTTTTCGGTACGTGAACGATCTTCGGATATTGCACGTATCGCCAGGAAAGATGATTGTTAGAAGATGCGATTGTTTTAAATATGATGCACGAATGATATATGTATGTTGATGATAAAGAGTATGTATGATAGTTTATAAAAAATATATACAAAGAAAGGTATGGTATGGTTGTATGGTTAGAAAGTGATCGAGCCCTAATAATACTCAAGGAAGAAGGGACCAGATTCTAATAATATCCGAGGAAGGAAGGGACCGAGCCCTAATATTACTCGAGGAAGAAAGGACCGGAGCCAAATAATAATCGAGGAAGTAGGGCGTAATGCTCTTTAAAACGATTAAGTATGTAAAGTAAGATTAAATGTAAAAGTATGAAAGAAAGAAAGAAAGAATGAAAGAAAGAAAGAAGGTATATACATATGTATGTACGAAAGAAAGAAAAATAGGTTAAGTAAGTAATATGTATCTTTGGATATGTATAAGTAAGTATGTGAATGTATTGTATGTTGCATGATTAACTAGAACTCACTCAGCGTAGCTATTTTTAGTATGCACGCAGGTATATAGATTGAAGCATCTGGCTTGAGAGAAGGACACATGGTATGATTTGAAAGGACTGACATCCAAAGAATATTTGTCATGATGTTTAAATAAGATATTTCTCTGTTATGTTTAAAAGACAAGTAATGGATATGTTGTAATGAATGGTTGACTTTTATTATTTCCGCAAAAGTTTGAATTAACTATGATATTTAGAACTGTGTTTATGAGTAAATTCAACACCAATGTAGGGCACCGGGAACGGTGCCTTACAAGATGATGATGATGATGATGATGATGATGGAAGCTCTAGAGACTTCGGTTTAGAGAGAGAGAGAGAGAGAGAGAGAGAGAGAGAGAGAGAGGATGGTTTTAATTTTTGAAAGATTGATTTGACAATAACACGCACCCAAAGATCTTTAAATCATGACTATTCGATACCCATGGGCTGAAAACGGGCTCAAAACATACTTCTAGTGGGTTCAGTCATTTGGGCCAAAATTGTTAAACAACCATTTTAAAACACTATCCAACAGTTTAAACTTTTAGCGAAAACAATTTCCATAAGGCACTCATTTCAATGATAAAAAGATAAAATTTGAAAATACAACATAATAATGATATAAAATAAAATAAAATAGACTAATAACAAAACCAACTTTATACAACTTTGTTGACTTTTCGGGATTAAATGTTCTAGGTTCAATCAAGGAACACTTTTCAACACACACATATTTTGTAAGATCTGGTCTATTGTCATTATTGTTGTTCACTTAAACCCATGTCATAAATACTTACTTAGTGAGATAAGACCGGATACAAATTAGGTTTATATGATCTAGTGGGACTCACACTTAAAAGCCTAGAAACCACTTCCCCAAGTCTCATTTATAGTTTTACCGGACTGAGTCACCCCAACTTGACTCCAACCCCTTGATGCTGGCCAAAATCTTTTTGTTGACAGAGCATTTATTTACCTCTATACAAACTTTGGAATAATTTTCAAATTCGAACATTTAGGTTGAACGTTGGACTTACATGTCATCCGAGCTTACATGCCTTACATTCAAGGTTTTTAGGACTTATAATGATGCCCCACCTCTATAGTTCTAATTTCGACCCCTTAAGTTTGTAAATTTTTCATTAAATTTTGGTTGATTTATTAACATTTTTTGGATCTTTTATGAACTTTCATAATTAAAATATTGCATTTATTTGGTTGACCAAACACCAACAGACTTGTGTATCGCACGAACTTTCACCTCTTTCCGTATGCAAGACATGATTAAATTTACAAGACCTAAGATGTGTCCCAGATAGAACAAGTTCAATTCGCTTCGAAAAAGTCAACGGTCCGACCGACTTTTCATTCTCTTGGGCTGAGCCTAACGACAAATGGAATTTTGAGTATGCCCGATTCTGCTATAGTACCTTACGTGTATTGATCTTACTGTTCACACAAAGATTCATATCATTTCCCAATGCAACGAAACATTTTTTTATTTATTTATTAACAATAAAAACACATGCACGCTATTTTTGTTTTTTTTCCCTTTTTCCCCATAAATTTCCGCATAAAGAAAACTTGTATGCATAAATTCAAATTTAAAAATCAATAATTGAAATGAAGAACTTTTAGGAACCCTACAAGCACATTAAACCGAGATGTACCAATGGTGTTGGTAAATAAGTCTGCCACATTATTATCAGTGTGAACTTGTTCTAAATGAATCAATTTCCGTTCATAGCAAACTCTTATGAAATGTATTTTAATGTCTATGTGCTTGGTTTTAGAATGTTGAACCAGATTTTTAACAATGGAAATCGCCGCATCATTATCACAAAAGATAGGAGTGTGATTCAAACCGTAATCATACAATTGATGTTGCATCCAAATCACCTGTGAGAAACAAGCAGATGCTGCCATATATTCAGCCACAACATTGGACGACGACACTGTTTGCTGTACTTTCATTGCCATGAGATGAGCCTATCTCCCCAAAAATGACATCCAGCAGATATAGATTTATTGTCAATATCACAACCTCCATAATTGCTGTCAGCAAAAGCATATAAGTCAAATTCTGAATTTTTAGGATATCAAAGGCCTAACTTTTGGTGTCCCTTTCAGATATCTGAAAATTCTTTTAACAACAGTTAAATGAGAGAGTTTAGGATTAGCCTCATATCATGCACATTGAAAGACTGCAAGCATGACGTCGGTACGACTATCAGTTAGATACATCAGTGACCCGATCACTGATCTATATTGAGTTTGCTCCATATATGGCCCATCCGAATATGATGTGAGTAAAGGTCTTTTAGCCATTGGAGTTGCAATTGCTTTCGATACATTCATCTCAAACTTGACCAATGAGTGGTCGGATATAAATCATGTGTATACATGTGTTATTTAATGTAATTCAATTGTTTATATATAGCGAACAAAATTAATTACTTTGAGTTCTTTTATGATCACAAGTGTTCTGAGCTTAAACGAGCTTATTCAGAGCCATCCATATGAATATTAAGCAAGCCTCGAGAAGATGGAAGTGTAGGGAAACATATATGAATGGTTAAGTGTTGGTACATGATGTCAGTAGTTCTGTATATAGTGTCTGTAATCGAGTCGTTTGGATTTGTATTTTGTGTTAAGCGAAGTTAGCTAACAAGTTCGCTGATATAGGCGAACTTGTTAGATAAGCGAAGTTAGTGACAACTTCGCCTGAACATGCCAGGCGAAGTTGTCGTGGTTATATAGCATTAGGTTACGGCTGTTTAGTAACGAAGTTAATCAGCTTACGTGTTTACGAGTCCTGTAATCAGTGATTGATATCACGTGTTTCCGGTTGCAATATACAACGTGTCTTTGCTTATTGTAACGTGTGTTCGATCGTGTTAACTCGTATCGTCTTCTACGCTCGTAACGTCTTACGTAGGGATTCCGCACCTACGTAGAACGAGATATTCCGTGTAGATCCGGCTGGGAACCTACAATTGGTATCAGAGCTTTTGCTCGTGATTGTGTGGTTCGGGATTATCACGCGGGTGTAGAAATCGTTCCGTTCGACTATTCGCGGGACGAGTTTACCGAGTTTTTGTGTCCTACTCACCTCCCACCATCATAAACAACCCATTACACCTTCACAAACCTCGTAAAATCCAGAAATCAAACCTGCAAAACCATCGTGTTCATCAGGCGAAGTTGACGTCACTGTTTGTAGGGTTTAGGCGAAGATATAAGGTTAAGCGAAGTTATCCACAACTTCGCCTACCTTCTCAAGTTCGCTTATCTCAAGCGAAGTTACCCACAACTTCGCCTACCTCACAAGTTCGCTTACCTTAAGCGAAGTTAAACACAACTTCGCCGAATCAGGCGAATTTAAAAAAAAGGGGAGCGAAGTTTAGAATCAGCGAAGTTCAGACTTAAGCGAAGTTATCCACAACTTCGCCTACAGTACTGTTAAAAATAAAATTTTTATTTTTCGGGTTTCTTTGTGTTTTGTGAAAGATGTCTTCAATAAACATTACGGAACTGGTGAAGATGGAAGTGGAAGCGGGTTCAGCTATAAAGGCACCGAAGATGCTTAAGGGAACCGATTTTGTAGCGTGGAAGGATCGGTTTGAACAATACGTCAAGTACCAAGATGCTAAAATGTGGGTGTGCATACAAGATGGTTACATTCCACCAACTGCTGAGTATGAGGGTCGTGATCAGATTAAGAAATACAAAGAGATGGAAGAAGAAGAAAAGAAAATGTATGAGGCTGAAAGCAAAGCTCATGCAGCGATAACAATGGCTCTTCCACAAGAGATTCTTCACACCTTCAGAAAGTATAAAACTGCTAGAGAGCTTTGGGAAGCACTTGAAAACCGTTTTGAGTGTAATGTGGGGATTCGTGCATCAAAGATTAAACTACTTAAAACCTAATTCTCGGTGTTCAAGTACTTGAAGAATGAATCACTTGATGATATCATCACTAGATATTATCATCTGATGACCGAACTCAGCAACTATTCCATTACTTACAAAGAAGATGAGATCGTTGAAAGGCTTCTTGATGCTCTCCCGCCGAAATGGGAGATGTACACTGTCTTGATGAGAGAAGACAAAGAGTTTGCCGACTATGACTTGGAAACAGCAGTCAACAAACTAAGAACTTTTGAACTTAACATGGTTCGTAAAGAGACACCAACTGATCAGGTTCAGGATCCAGGAATGTATGGTGCAAAAGTTAACTCAAGTTCAAGTTCGAAGTCTGAATCGTCTGCTTACTACTCAAAAGGAGACTCGGGCACTAACTCAACATATGAAGGTCATATATCTCTCAACATGAATGGTGATGTGTGTTTTGTAGCTGGTGGATCAAATGCTTCTAAACCTCAAGTAACCAAGAGTAGTTTTTCCCCAAGTGTTTCGAACAACAACTACTCAAAGATGCCCATGAGTGTTAAATCTGCTGAACAGCAGTTTGCTCTCTATGCATCTTTCATTGCTTCGTATGAAAATTACATTCAGGGTAAGATTGTTGATCCTACAACATTGGATGAAGACTATGATTAGATCGATGCTGATGATCTGGAAGAGATGGATCTGCAGTGGCAGATGGCGATGATTGTGAGAAGGGTTAAGAGGTTTATGAAGAAGACAGGTAGAAAGTTTGTTGGTGAGAGACCGGGTTTTGACAAGTCAAAGGTGCGATGTTATAACTGTCAGCAGAATGGCCACTTTGCGAAGGAGTGCACAAATGAACGTGTAGAACGCAGTCAAAACAGGTCTACACAACAGAGTGGGGGTGGTAATGAGAATAGAGCCATGATATCCAGATAGAATGGGGAATACAACTGGAATCTGCATGTTGAGGAAGTGTTTGAACAGGCTAATTTGGCGAACATCGAAACTGCAGAAAGTGAGAAGGTAACTGGAGAAAATCAAGCTTTCATGGCCGATGTGACAGATCAGCTCTCCGAGGTAAGTACTAAACTCCCTTGTACTAAATGTGAAAATCTGTCTGAACAATTGACAACTATAACTGATCAGTTTGTTAGTTTGGATGCTCAATTTAAAACATTAAAAGAAGATCATCATTTCACTAAAGCTAGAGAAAACAGTTATAAAGTAAAAATAAAAGCTAGTGAGAAAGATATTAGGAGTCTTAAAGCAAATCTAGCTGAAAAAATTCAAGTAATTGATCTTAGCTTTGAAGTGTTAGAAGAGAAAACCAAACTAATAGCTGAAAGGGATAAACAGATAGCTGATCACCAGGAGAAAGTGGTGGAACTAAACAGGAAACTTGAGCAATTCAGAAATTCCTCCGCTATACTTGATCACCTCGTTAGTGATCAAGGTTCCCCAGTTAAAAGGGGAGGAATTGGATATCATGAAGTTCCACCACCGTACAATCATAATTACACTTTTGATCCTAGTAATCATAAATCTGTTGATGTTGATTTTGGTCAGACAGTTCCGGTTAAGGTTACTATTAAAGAACCAGAAGTTAGTAAAGGCGAAACAAGTATGCTTGTTTCGAGTGTTAAGATTTCTGCTCCTAGTCCTGTCTCATCAAACTCGGACAAGTCATCCGAGTCGAGAGAGACAAAAGAAGAGGCAGTGCTACCAAAAGGTGGAGAGAAACATAAAACAACTGAAAAGAAATCTCCACTAAACCCGTATGTCCCACCATATGTGAGACAAACGGGCAGTAATGCAGCCTCAACATCTAAAACAACTATTGAAAAGAAAGTTGAACACAGGAGTTATTTCAGATGTAATCAATTAGGACACCTAATTGCAGATTGCCCTCTGAAGCAGAGATTCAGAGGTGTGAGTCCTTCGAAAACTGAGAACAGAACTAACCGTAATCACTATAATGGTAAAAATGAAAACTCATCAAAGTTCAGAAATTGGACTAATCCTGGTTTTCAAAGAAATCAATCTCAGTTTTTCCCTGTTAACAACCAAAGAATGAGTAATAATTCATTTAATTCAAGAAGGTTTGGATGGCCTCATAGTCAATCAACAAGAAGGTATCCTTTTAGGACTTACAGAAATTATTTTGATACTAACTTTGGACAGCCAAAGTACGGGATGTATCGACCCAAGACCAATAGGTCTTGGGTCCCCAGATTTTAATCCTCTGCTTTAATCGTGCAGGAACAGTTGAACAGGGCTGCAAACAATCTATGGGTTGTGGATAGCGGCTGTTCCCGGCACATGACGGTTAACAAGAGTTTGTTACACGAATGGAAACCTGTTCAGGGAGGAAGAGTGAGTTTCGCTGGAGAGAGTGGTGGAAGGATCACAGGAATTGGGACGGTGACTAACGGAAAGATGACGTTAGAGAAAGTAAATTTCGTTGAAGAACTGAAGCATAATCTGCTGAGTGTATCGCAGATCTGTGACAAAGATTACACCGTGCACTTTACCAAGAATGAAGCGATCGTGCTATATCCTGGTTTCAAGATACCAGAGGATTGGATTGTTATGAAGGCTCCAAGAGAAAAGAATACGTATATTATGGACATGAGGTCGACTGAGATGGCAACAGAAGAATCGTGTCTTCTGTCAGAAGCAACTGAATCGGAGTCCGAATTATGGCATAGGAGAATGGGGCATATTCATCTTCGGAAAATGAACTACATTGTCAAGAATGGGCTTGTGCTTGGTGTTCCCTTGAAGAATTTCAACTTTGAAGACCAATGCTTATCGTGCAAAAAGGGAAAGCAACACAAGAAATCCCATCACACCAAGAAGGTTAATTCAATAGTCAGTACCCTAGACTTCACATGGATCTCTTTGGTCCCGTTAATGCAAAAAGCCTAGGTGGAACATCTTACTGCTTGGTGATCACTGATGATTTCTCTCGATACTCTTGGGTATATTTCCTGAAGCCAAAGGATGAAACTGTTCAGATGGTAATAAATTTGATTACCAAGGTTGAGAATATTAAGGGAAAAAGAGTTAAATACATCAGGAGTGACAATGGGTCTGAGTTCAAGAACTATCAGATGGAGCTCTTCTGCTTACTGAAAGGAATATAACACCAGTACAGCTCTCCGTATACTCCGCAACAAAATGGAGTGGCTGAGAGGAAGAACAGAACGTTAATTGAAGGAGCCAGAACCATGCTGGCTGATTCGAAACTTCCTGTGGTGTTCTGGGCTGAAGCTGTTGCAACAGCCTGTTATATCCTTAATAGAGTGTTAACTGTTAAAAGACTGAATAAAACATGTTATGAACTTATGCATGGGAGAAAGCCCAACTTGAGTGGTCTTGAAACATTCGGGTCCCCGTGTTCGATATTAAAGACAAATTCTAAATTTGGTGAAGTAGCCGACGAAGGAATTTTTGTCGGATACGTTGTTGGGACTCCCAACAGACGAGTCTTTAATACATCGACCAGCAAGGTTGAGGTGGTCTGTAACACTGATATCACAAGTTACAAATCACCAAAACCAAGCACGGGACCCGCTGGGGTTTTCGACTATGATAGACTTTTTAAATCTTTTAACATGCCTTACTTGGATTGTGCAGAAGTAGATGAAAGAATAGCTTCGAAGATGCTTTACGATGAGGAAGACAATGTTGTGCAAAGACCGCTGTACGATGAATGTCAGCCTTCCTCGTCAAATGCTGTCGATACCCCTGCTGCCTCTACTGAAGAGGAATTCTTCAATCCCTTTCACTCTCAACAACAATCACCCATTGATGAGCTACCTTCGAACCTGGAAGACAATCTGCAAGTCAGTGCGGTTCCGACTACGAGAGTTCACAAAAATCACCCTTTGGAGAATGTGATAGGTGATCTGTCCGACGGTGTACAAACAAGACAAAGCTTGAATGAGCACACCTGTGTTTACAAAAGCATTAAAGATACAGGAATCATAAAAGAATGCTTGTACACCTGCTTCATCAGCCAGATTGAACCAAAGAACTATCAAATGGCTCTCAAGGACAGCTCGTGGGTCGAAGCCATGCAAGAAGAATTAGCCCAGTTCAAAAAGATGGAGGTATGGAACTTGGTTGCAAAACCGAAGAATGTGCATGCGATTGGCACAAAATGGGTTTTCAAATGCAAGAGAGATGAGAAAGGGATTATTATCAGGAACAAGGCGAGGCTGGTTGTAAAAGTTTTTAATCAGCAAGAGGGGATCGATTACAATGAGGTGTTTGCTCCTGTGGCAAGATTGGAAGCCATTCGATTGTTTTTGGCATTTGCTGCACATAAGGAGATGAAGGTATTTCAGTTAGACGTGAAGAGTGCGTTCCTTAACGGTAAAGTCGATGAGGTTGTGTACGTTGAGCAACTTCCGGGTTTTCCTGACCCAGACTTTCCTGATCACGTATACAAGCTAAGTAAAGCACTGTATGGGCTACATCAGTCTCCTCGTGCCTGGTACTCAACACTATCCGACTACTTGCTTGAGAATGAGTTTGAAAGAGGAAAGATCGATAGCACATTGTTCTTCAAGAGAAAAGGGAGCGACTTTCTACTGGTGCAAGTCTACGTGGACGACATCATCTTTGCTGCATCAAAAGTCGCCATGTGTCTGGAGTTTGAGGCCGTCATGAAGAAGAGATTTGAAATGAGTGCTATGGGTGAACTAACTTTCTTTTTAGGACTGCAGGTTAATCAGAAGAAAGATGAGATGTTCATTCATCAGACTAAGTATGTCCATGATGTTCTCAAACGCTTCAAGATAGAGGACATCACTCCATTTGATACTCCAGTCTGCGTCAACCATAAATTGGGTGCTGATTCAGACAACGATGCAGACGTGGACCCAACCCAATATCGGGCAATAATAGGTTCTTTAATGTACTTAACTGCTTCTAGACCTGATATTATGTTTGCTGTTTGTCTTTGTGCACGCTTTCAGGCAAACCCAAAGGAATCTGACTTGAAGGGTGCGAAGAGAATATTGCGCTATCTCAAAGGCAAACCTAAGCTGGGATTGTGGTACACGAGAGGAGGAGACTTGGAGTTGGTCGCCTACACGGATTCTGATTATGGAGGGTGCAATCAGAGTCGGAAGTCAACAACAGGTGGATGTCAGTTTCTTGGAGGCAGATTAGTGTCATGGCAGTGCAAGAAGCAGACCTCAGTCGCCATTTCAACCTGTGAAGCAGAATACATGGCAGCATCCAACTGCTGCTCCTAGGTTCTTTGGATTCAACAGCAATTGCGCGATTATGGTCTGAATTTCACTCATACTCCTATTTGCATTGATAACACTGCTGCTATCTCAGTAACTAACAATCCCGTAAAACACAGTAAAACTAAACATATTGACATCCATCATCATTTTATACGGGATTGTGCTGAGAAGAAACTGATTGTGCTCGAAAAGGTTGATACGTTAGATAATTTCGCTGATTTGTTCACTAAAGCGTTTGACAAATATCGTTTTCAAAACCTTGTTGAGCTGAATGGGATGATCAATCCCGAGTAACCGTGTTTTTGTCTTTACTTAAAAAAAAAATGTCACTATCGCTTAGAATTATGTCGGTTGCCTCAGTTTGAAGGACATATCTTCGGATATGTTTGGTCCTCATTTCTACTTGTAGAATATGAGGATAGGCATTAACCAGATGACTGAAAGTGACCGGGGCGGTTTATGATGTGTTTTTCTTCTGTCGCTGAAAATTAGTCGTTCAAACTTAATTAGAAGGACACATACTCGTATGTGGTCAGTCCAGCTGATCCATTGGATCTTCAGGATAGCCGTTTACCTGAAAACTTCAATTTGATCGGGGCGATTGAAGTTAAAATTTTTCGGGAAATGAAATTATTTTTCAAGTCTACTACTTCGTAAGAAGTTCCTTTACTATGATTAACAGAAAATTGATCCAACCTTGGAAAGTGATAGATATACTGATTCTGTGTGCTTAACTAGTGAAGTTATAAGGCCTAAAAGACTTTAGAACAGTCATTGTATGTCATGGTAGCTTTTTATGGTGCATAAAAGTACAAGTGATACTAACTAAATCTACTCGATTTTATGTGGAAACTCCTTATGAGTTGTGCATGTCTCCATATATATCTTTCCGAATGATAGGCAGAAAAGCGATTACCCAGTCATACACGAGCCCGTGAGTGTTCTGATTCCCGTGAAGATAGCGTGTCAAGAAACTGCAGTGATCCAGATTCGGGACTTGCAGTTATTTACTACTCTGAAGTTTGTGTAAATGCTTATTAAAAAAAAAAAAAAAAAAAAAAAAAACGTGTGTTATTAAGACTTCTCAATCAAGATGTTAGAATGGGAACGGGAAGAAGAGTCTGAAGATCGAAGAGTAATTACTATTTAATCAGACACTACGGGTCGAGGTCAACTCGGGGTGACTTGGGGAAAGCCAAATACGCTTTGAGAATAGATAGGAGGCATCAAACTCTCTGAGTTGTTGCCCACTTAAGTTTTGAGCTTAATTGAACCTAACCCGTATCACAGAAACGATGAAAACCATTCTAAGTCATTTACCTGCTTACAACCTGTTTCTTTATGTCATAATACAGCTAAACACGGATCTGTGTGACAGTCACGTAATTAGTATGATTCCTGTTCGGATCTTTTCTAAAACATGGTAGTCCTTGTCGAGACTGAAATTTGATCCCGTGTACTTTATTTTTAAAATTTTTCTACTTATGTAGTTGTATGATTTTATACCTGGTTACTTGGTCTTGATCGTATTATTTAACACATTAAAGGTTGTTTTAAAACTTAATTGCAAATTGTTCAAATTATAGGGTTTGTTTTGAAAATTTTAATACCGGCGAAGTTATCCATAACTTCGCCTGTATGACGTTGACCCTATATAAAGGATATTAAAGGTCAGACTGTTCATTATTTCAACAAAACCAGCGAACTTATACTTTTGTAACCCTAAGCGAAGTTATCGATCGAATCTTCTGTGTTCACTTTTCTCAGTTATAATCCGTGATTAAAGGTGTGTAGGGTAGTCGAATCGTATAATCTCTGTCAATTGATGTTATTCAGAGGTCATATCTACCCGATTAGCGACCTCGTTTATATGAAACCTTAACACCCGATTTTCAAACATGTTTTTACGTGGTCATACTCAACTTAATCGTCTAGATCTTCATAATATCATGTGTTTATCACCGAACATTCTCCAAATTGATCCAATTCGTTTCGTTTGAAAGTCTAATCTGTCGCCGTTTCATATTTGGCGAAGTTGCAGTTTAGGCGAAGTTATTCGTAACTTCGCCTAAGGTTCAACTTCGCCTAATAATTAATTAGGTTACAGTATATGAGGCGATGTTGTGGTTAAGCGAAGTTATCATTAACTTCGCCTGTGTCTTTTTACTTAACTGTTATCCGGCGAAGTTCAAGTTGAAGCGAAGTTGTTCCCAACTTCGCCCCACCTCTAACTTCGCCTATACAGAACAGATCACAACTTCGCTCATGGTAACAGGCGAATTTGTGATTTGCTTTGACGTTTATCTAACTTAGTCTGATTGATGCAGATATGGCTGCTGTAGCTGGAGCAGGCGGTGCAGGCGGTGATGATGGAGGAGACAACCAAAGACAGTTCTTCCCGGGTCATAACATGTACATAACATTAGACCCGGAGGCGAGCGGAGTTGATGATTTCCGCGAAATCATCACGTTTCTTTTACGCTCGCGTATATTCCACGCGATTACCACAACTCTGCCGATATCCTTGCCAAACATTGAGGATTTTTGGCAGACCGTTGAATATGACTGTCGCGTCGAGCCTCCGGTGATGCGAGCAACGGTCAACAATTAGATTGTTCAGTTCTCATCTGAACAGATCCGGGCGGCTTTACGGTTTGGAGATGAGACAAGAGATGATCCGACAGATTTCGTCGCTCCATTCCGTGATGGTGCGTTTCTAAGTATGGGATACTCTGGTCCCTTGGGAGATACTCAGAGAAGGAAGGGGTTTTTACTAGACCAGTGGCGCTTTCTCATGCATGTCATGATTGTATGCATGTCAGGGAGAAAAGCTGGCACTGATGGCATGGGCGCGACCATGCAGTCGGCGATGACTGCTCTGACTTATAATAAGCGTTACAGCTTTAGTCAGATAGTCTTCTACGAGATAGATCGACAGAGAAGAGCGGTGGCGCGTGAGAGATTTATTATGTATCCAAGATTCATTCAGATGATCTTGAATCATGTGGCTCCAATGCTACCTCAGCGTCGCCCAATTAGATAAGTGGAAAGTGTGAGCAAACGGATCTTCGCCCAATGCAGATCTTCCAGTGCGAGGAGCAAACCTGAGCTCCGTCCTCGACATACTCCACTTTTTGGGTACTTGATCAACCCGGAGTATGTGCCAGCTCGTGGGGACGAGTTTCGGGACCCGGCACCAAAACAGGCAGGAGCACCTCAAGCTATACCTGCTGCTCCTGTTGTGTCACCGGAGGAGAATGTAGACCTTGACGCTGCGTTTGGCGGTCAAGGCTTCTTTGATATGGATCGGGTGGATCCAGAGGAAAATGTACAAGTTTCAAGTGTGAATGTGATTAGGACAGCTACAACGGTTGCTGATTCTGATTCTGATGATGAGTTGGCTGAAGCGAGACGAATTCTAGTTAACCAAGAACGGGTTCAAGGGAAAAGAAAGAGAACTGATGATGACAGCGAGTCAGATTATGAAGTAGAAGTTCATCAGTTGATTCCGAGATCAAGAAGGGAACGGGCAGGTGCAGGTTCGGGAGCCGGTGAGAGCTCAAGGGTGGTACGTTTCACCCCACACGCACTGTCCGGTATGACTATTGTTCCCTCATCATTACAAGTTACAAGGCCAAGCGCCACGGACGTTCCCGTGGTGGCTACCTCATCTGCCTTTGGCCTCTCACCCACTACATTCCAACTATCGGCTCCGGAGATTGTATCGTTGCCACCTCCAACTCTTACTCCAACGGAGGTCGTGGCATGATTTATTGAGTCGACGGTTGTGGCCACTGCAGGGTTATCGGTGACGATACCACATGCGGTTACGTCTATGCCTACTTCTGAGGTCCCGGTTACATCGGAAATCCCTCCTCAGTACACTCAAGATATATCACATCTGAGGTTTGATTTCGATGCAACCTTATCAGACTCTGAACGAATAGCAGCACTTGAACGGGTCGTGGCAGAACAATCAAGGGTGAATCTTATCCAGACCCATGCTATTCAACGCCTCGCTGCAGAGAATCAGATACAGTCGTCCCTGCTGATAGAACATGGCAAAATCATTGATGCTTTGAAGGAGTTCTTGGCATCTCAGGGAGAGACGAGCTGTAAAGGCGATGAGCTGAGGACTAAGAAGCGAAATGACAGAGACGATGATCCCAATGCATCGAAAGGTGCCGGTGGAGAGTTGCCAAGAACTGATCAAGCTCTTGGGACTTCCACAACTCAGGGGGAGTCGACAAGTGCAGCTGGTGGTGATGATGTGGTGGTAGTGGACGTTGAGGAGATGGATGATGAATTTGTAGGTGATGATGATGTATTACCGGTGGATGAGATAGAGAAGATTGGTGCAGAGATTGTTATTGAAAATGATATAGAAGAGGGAGAGATAGTAGAGGAGAATGTGGAGCATGAGATTCCAGAAGTCGATAAGGCAGATATGAGTCAAGAGATTGGAAATGATGAGACGGAATGGGAAGATCAGCCAAGATGTAAAGAAGGCTATGCTCAATGGTTTGTAAAAAAGAAGAAACCGGCGGTCCCTACTATGTTTAAGAAGAGTTACAACATTAGAGGCTATGCTGAATCGAGAAAGGGGATTATATGCTGGATATATGATGAGCAGTTGAGGCTCTTTGTGATTAAAAGGTATGATGGTGTTCAATACTTCAAGAGGATGTTGAGATCATTGAATACATTGCCAGAATGTGAAATGAGAGACTTAGCCAGATTGGGGTTAATCAACAGAAGTGATGATAACATGGCTAGAGTCATTGGGAAGATTGTTTGGAAGGAAAGTATAAAAGAGAAGAAGTTCGAGCTGTTGAAACCACAAAAGGGAAAACTCATTGAAGACAAAGATAGAGGGATGAGAGTAGATGGCAAGCCTTGGATGATTATGAAGTATAAACCGATCCGGTGTCTAAAAGAGGTGCCGATGAAACAAATGCCCAAGGATGTGCTGAAAGATCTGAAGTGGTGGTATGTAGATTGTGAGACAGCTGAAGCAGTAATGGAGGACGAAGATGAACAAGAGCTGCTGAGAGTCTATGATCTGATGCATCTAGTGAACTTGTCGCAAGCTGATCTGCAGGTGCTGAATGAGAAGAAGATATTTTATATTCCTGCTTGGAAAGACGAAGCGAAGAAATATCAAAGAATTGTATCAGTTTGTGTACGTGAAGGAGTTCATGCTTAAAAATGAAGATACAAGATTGTTGAAGATTACAAGACACGTGTTTGAAGATAAAGATTGAAGCTACTGCCAAGGGGGAGTCTGTTGGTACATGATGTCAGTAGTTCAGTATATAGTGTTTGTAATCGAGTCGTTTGGATTTGTATTTTGTGTTAAGCGAAGTTAGCTAACAAGTTCGCTGATATAGGCGAACTTGTTAGATAAGCGAAGTTAGTGACAACTTCGCCTGAACATGCCAGGCGAAGTTGTCGTGGTTATATAGCATTAGGTTACGGCTGTTTAGTAACGAAGTTAATCAGTTTACATGTTTACGAGTCCTGTAATCAGTGATTGATATCACGTGTTTCCGGTTGCAATATACAACGTGTCTTTGCTTATTGTAACGTGTGTTCGATCGTGTTAACTCGTATCGTCTTCTACGCTCGTAACGTCTTACGTAGGGATTCCGCACCTACGTAGAACGAGATATTCCGTGTAGATCCGGCTGGGAACCTACATTAAGAAGGATTTGGGAATGGTTTGGATGAGAAACCTAAAGCCGAAGCAAAAACTGAACAAGGTGGTTTACTAGGATAGTGTCTTTTAGTAAAACGGACATATCTCTGCCTAGAAAATGCGTGACACATAATATATGAATTTCGGGTTTCTCGACGAGAAAAATCTGAATATGAAGTCAGTTTACTTCGCTTTACACAAACTGATGGTCAAAAAACCTTCGCGATACACGAAGGTGCTTAAAAACGGGAAAAAGAAACTTAATTTGATATAATCAGTTTTGAGCCACTATTTCGACCTATCTTCTGTTCCAAGGGAAACCCTATGACGATTTGTCTTCATCCTGAAGCTTTTGGTTCGTCAGATCATCACATGCTTTCATCCTTTCGTTAGATAAGCGAGTTAATTGTTATGCAGATGCCAGGCTAAAACCTTCGTCTTCACTTTGAGATAAGGTCTTGTGTAATTGACTATGATCTGATTCCTTAGGCTTAATTGATTATGAACTTAATTGAGTTTTGTTATTAAATCTTGTTTGCTTTTTCAACTGTTTGTTTAAACAGTTGTGTTTTTTATTATTGAATTTTGTATCACTTGTCTGGTTGGGTACATCAAAATTTTGGACTAGGTTCTTGTTTCATTGAACTAATAATCGTTAGTCATTACAAAGAAATTAATTTTCATAATATAAAACTGGTGATTGGGTAGATCGGGTTCAGTTGTGTCAACAATTCGGATAGGGTATCGTTTGCCATCACAACCAAACTATTAGGTCTTGTAATTACTGCACAATGAATTTATCTGAAGCTGTGATTAGTTGGTCATCACATTACCTGAACCTGAAGTGAATAACTTTTCCCATAATTGTTTAAAGTTCTAAAAGTAATCATGTGTTCTTAAAATATCTTTTATAACCACTTGACATCGACTGCCCGCTTAATATAATAGTTAATAAAATATGAGTTTTACTTGCAATTTCCGTTGATTTCCCATGGATACAACCTTACTTACACGTACTAGTTATAGGTATGTAATATTTCAAAATACATGTTTTTCATTAGAGCACGACATCTACATCAACCAACATATCTTCAACATATTTTCCTTGATGGAGCAAAATACCATTCGAGCTTTGTCTAACCTGAAGACCCAAGAAAGTCATCATTTCTCCCAGAGAACTCATCTCAAATCACTTTGTCATAACTGATTCAAATTCAATACACAACTGTTGATTTGGGGACCCAAAGATGATATAGTCCACGCAGATTTGAACTAGAATAATATCATTGTTGATTCTTTTGATGAAAAAAGTTTGATCAATGGTTCCATGCGAGTACCCATGCTCCAGAAAATGATCAGTCAAGGTGGCATACTAGGCTCGAGGAGCTTGATGTAAGCCATAAAGAGCCTTATCCAACATTTAAACATGATTTGGGTATTTTTGATTACTAAAACCAGGTGGTTGATCCATATAAATTTCCTCCTTGACTTCTCCATAAATAAATATCATCTTGACATCCATCTAGTAAACAGTGAAAGCCATGTAAGAGGCATAAGCTAAGAAAATGCGAATGGCTTCATGCCAAGCCACCAGTGCATTATTCCCTGTGTAATCAAGAACCTCAACTTGACAAAACTCACAAACTACCAATCTAGTCTTGTCTCTCACAAAAACCCCTCTGTCATTCTGTTTGTTCCGGAAGACCCATCTCGTATCTGATGATTTCTTACCCTCAGGAAGTTCTACCAACTTCCATAGTTGTAACTTTTCGAACTGATTCAATTCCTCATGCATGGCTCAACCTAACTTGGTTTTTGTAAGGCCATAAAATCGCTCTTTGGTTCAATTTGGGATATAAAACAGGAGTAGATGCAATCATTGATTCCCATGTTTGGCTGTGTGTGGAAATCCCTACCTCCAGTGGACCAATAACATTCTCAATTGGATGATCACGTTGAATGTTGATAGGAATCTAATAGCTTGGCACTGGTGATGTGACTGGAAGATTTGAAAATTTATCATGTCCCATATGTGGAATATACTCCTCATATGAAGAATGGTGCATGTGGAAAGTACTTGCAACAAACTCATTCGAGATCGGATTCGGGAAAGTATAACTTCCAAATGTTTAAGGAACGGATTCGCTAACACTTGTTGCTTCAACATCAATTGTAGGCTGGAAAAACTCTTTAGCAGTTTTTGGAGAAGATCCTGTCTCAGGAATCGGCTCCTGAGTAGGCATTGAAGAATCCAGCTGGATCAATATTCAACACCGTCGGATTATGTATTGTTGTGGTAGTCACAACCTCATCTCCTTCATCCTCGATTTGAAATTGACATGTAGTATCTAAAACAACATCTGGAAAAACATAAAATAACATTTCATGATAGTCAAATAACCATTTAGGACCAACTCTTGCATCGGTCTCGTTTTCCTCTAGCGAACGCACATCATATGATTCCACAATCTATTGTGTGCCTTGTTGAAAACTCTATAAGTAGTGCGTCCAACATATCCAACGAAATGGTAGTCGTCGGCCTTTAGCCTCTAAGTGCAAAAGGGTGCAAGGACAGTCGAAAGTTCGAAAATGAGCAACAATAGGTTTTGTCCATAAAGCAACTCATAGGGTGTCTTCAGGTGTTGTTTGTTGATGAGCACCTTATTCTGCACATAACATGTTGTGTTGATTGCCTCATCCTGAAAGAAAAGAAGCAATTTTGAGTCACACAACATCGTGCGAGCAACTTCAATCAAGGTACGATTTCTTCTTTCTGCCACTCCATTTTGTTGTGGTGTTCTTGCAACACTATATTGATGATATATACCATTTTCAACAGAGAAATGATTCCAAACAACATTTTTGAACTCAGTACCGTTGTCAAGTCGTATCCCCTTAACCTTCAAATTCGTTTGATTTTCCATAAACACTACAGATCTCTTAATTAGATCTGCAGTCTCGCTCCTGGTAGCCAAAAATAAAACCTAAGTATAACGTGAGTAATCATCAGTAATAATTAAGCAATAAGAATTACTAGAAACACTGAGCACATTGATAGAACCAAAAAGATCCATATGAAGCAATTGAAGTAAAGACTCAATAGAGTTTGCAATCTTTGGCTTGTATGATTTACGGTGATGTTTTCCTTGAGCACATGCCACACATTTTTCAAAGGTTATAAAAAATCTAATTGGCAAGCCACGAACAAAGTTGTTTTTAGCAAGACGATTCAAGTTTTTGACATTTGCATGGCTCTGACGACTATGCCAGAGCATGCCATTTTGTTCTGACACTTTTGAAAATAAGCAAGTAATTTGTACATGAACATTTTGGTTCATGTCCATCACGTATGCATCATCTTTTCTTTGTGATCGAACAAGCACCCAACCTTCTGGTGTGACAATGATTGGTTTCAAAATAAGACATTCTTTGTTTGTAAAATGAGTTGAGAAACCTCTGTCACCAATATGAGATACACTTAACATGTAGGTCGTAGGTTCACTTTTTATTTAAAATAAAATTAATATAACGATACTCTCGTTATATAAGGGAAATACCGTGTACAAAAGCAAAAAGGAAATAAATATAAAGTACAACTTATATAAATATGAATATTCAAGCCGACGTCTTTGGTAAAAGCTTCAACATAAACTTCTCTACTTGAGTCGTCTACCCATTGAATATCTTCACCTTCAACTTAGTTTTCCTTGTTATGGCTATAAATTCTTGTTCTTGACCCAACTCCGTTAACGGAAACAAAAGATGAACGAAACAATATATATTGAGTGTGGTTGAGGCACGTATTAAATACGCTTTCCTTAAAACAGATTTCAGGTCTCTGCTAAAGAGCCTTCTGTCTCCCAGGGTACAACAACCGAAACAGTGTATGTACTGCCGGAGATGGCACTCACACCCGAGATTGCACTAGGTATATTGGTGTTCTTGAAAAGAAATAAGGAAGAATAAGATGGTGATGGAAACGAGTAGAGAGTACTCCTCTCTATAGGTTCTCACATATGGGCTATTCAAGTGTTCTCTCTTCTCTAAGAATTCTTTTTCCCTCTTATGAATGAGCACAAAAGAACTCTTATATAGAGTCATGCATGGATGAAAAGTCCCTTATTAATTGAAGACTTAATATTAGAATTTAAACCTCTAATAAAGTGACATAAATACTCTAGTTAAGAGACATAAAACATCAATTAAGACTATAGTCTTTAATTCACCACTTGAAGAGTCATATTTAATAAAACCACCAAATATCCATTCACCATATTTTCCAACATAAATGTGTTTCAACTTAGGGACATAGTTCACATTGTCAAACTTTAACACACCATTACTTACAGTACCTTTTTTAGTGATCTTTCTCTTCTCTCCTCTTGCAAAGGACACATACCCACCATTAATGGTTTAAATGCCATGCAATTGGGTGATATCTCCTATCTTGTGACTGGCACAACCACTATCAACAAGCCATGGTTTAATGATAATCCTCCACAGCTGTTCCTGCACAAAATGCAGGATTAGTTAGATTTATGAACCCGATCCATGGTAAAACAGGGTAAACCTGAAGTATCTATACACGAAACCAGTGGCCATATTATGTCTTCCCTGCTCTCAAATAAATTTCTAGGACTAACACAAGGAGTTTTGAGAGACTAGTCCGCTACGGTTTTACGCAACCATCTATAGTTAGTTTTGAGAACCTTCTGATCAACACAAAAGGGTTTTCTGAATTTGGCTTTGGAAACTGATGGTGAACTAATTCTTGGTCCCTTGGCCGATTTCAGACTCAGGTTCAGTTTTGGGGCTGAACTTGGCCTTTTATCAGGTTTCTTAGCCATTGCTATGATGTTTAGATCTCTGACATGCACGTTTACGGATGTTCCAGTCACCCTCAGAGGATTTTGCGATAGAGGGTTTCTGTTAAACTAATTTTAAAACCCTTACCTAGGCATACTCCGTTGTCTTCGTCCATAATAAGGAACATATGGATGATATGGACAGTTTCTAGCTATGTGACCAGGAGTTCCACAGTAGTAGCAGGTTTGCTTCTTTAAATAAAAATATTGTTGTCAATTCCTGGTCTCATATGTTTGTATGAATCTGATTGATATTTATTAACATGTTCCTTTTTAGTTGTTTTACCGCAAGAGCATTTACAAGTTTCACATTCTTTTTCAAATTTTGGAGTAACATAGTTATTAGTTGATGTGTTGTAAAACACACTTACTTTCCTTATGATTTTATCATGGTTTTTATGCTTAATTGTTTATTTTATGAAAGTATTGGGGGTTAAGTGCAATAATTTACAAAGTTTAAAGGTTAATTGTAGGTTTTTGAAAGATGGTGAAAAAAGAGTTAAGTTGGAAGATTCTAGGGGCCTTTTTGGTCAAGTTTCAAGACTACAACTCAAGGCCCGACCCAAGCCCACAAGTTAGAAGCCTTACATGATATTATATTATGTTAATTAACTTAATTTTCTGCCATATACCAGCCCCAATTCTGCCCACAACATGCGATCGGCAGCAGCAAAGGGAGAAAGAAAAAGAGTTTAGCGGCTAGGGTTTGGTGGTTGTGACGGCTGGAGAGGAAGAAAAACACCAAGGAGAGTCATGTGCAGCTGCTAGGCATCATCTAAACTCATAATCTCAGCCATAAATCATAAGTATTCATTCATAAACTTTATCTCTTGTTCAAGAACCCAAACTAGTTGAACTTGATCTTTTTGTTGGATTGTTTTGCAAGTAACTTAGAGATTGACTTGTGTTTGATTGTTCTTGATCATTGAATGAGTTTTATTATGTTTATGTTGAGTTATATGATGTTTAATTTGATATATTGCTGCTGTCCAAACTTAATGAGTAGCTAATCTTGTTTGTTCTACCTAGGTTTGATGAATATTGTTAGGTTTTGACTAGTAATATGGATTGTTAATGATCATGGCTTAAATTGTTAATGTAAAGTTTGATTTAACAGTAAATTAGATTGTGTTTAGTGGCTGTGTTTTGTTTGATTATACCTAATAACCTCGTGCTTTAATTAATTGAATCGGTTTTGATTAGTTGTTGCAAGTTTAAGGCTCTTTACTTTGTGTTTAGGGTTTATTTGCGGGAAGTACAACCGTAGGGATAAGTGGGTAAATTAATTAGATAAAATTAGTTGTGAAACACCTTCTTAGAGACCGAGAGGTGATAAGAAGTAAACTCGTCACATTACTTTTACTTGTTAGAATTAAGATCGCGCGAGAGCGGGTTTTGTTCTTGTCGGGTTTGGGTGTTTGAGTGATTAGTTGGTCTAATTTAAGTTAAGTTGAATTGTTCCTCTATCCTTGGTTGTGTAGTATTCGTTTCCATTAGGCTAGTGTGTCGGTGAGACCGAGAGGTGAGTCGGCATTAGAACACGTTAATAATTTGTTTTCCCGGTTTGTTCTTAAAATCAACTAAGATAAGTTAGAGTTTGTTAGTGAGACCGAGAGGTGATCTAACCTTCTTGAGCGAACCTTAGTTGTGTCATCCTTTAGAACCGGTGTCGTGAGAGTTTTCAATCCATTGTCTTGTCATCTCCTTCAATATGATTCTTACCTAGGTAGACGTTTTTATCACTGCAGTCAAAGTTTCCGAAGTTTTGTCAAAAGTTTTCATTTAGTTAAGTTAAGTAGTTAAATTAAATCTAAAAAAATCAATTAAATATTTTGGTGAGTCTTGGATAGAGTTTTGTGATTATAAACGTTTTCACGTGTCTTCGAGTTCGATATCCAGACTTTCCTCATCTGTGCTATACGCGACCGGTACACTTGCCGTTTGTGTGAACTAGGATAGATTGTTTGGTTTTTAAAGCTTAGTTGCGACTTGTGTTTTATTTATATATATATATATATTTCCGCACATCAAGTTTTTGGCGCCGTTGCTGGGGACACGGTTTGAGGCGTATTAAGAACGACTCGAGTTAGGACTTTTCTTGTTTACTACTTGTCTTTCTTATTTGTTTTGTTTGTTAGTTTAAAATAGTTTAGCTAATTATAGTTTCTTTTATTTATTTTAAAAGTTGTATGCGAGTTACTCGATCTCTAGGACCACCAGAAATTGAAGGATTTCCCGAACCAGAGAGAGAGCTTTTTGAGAGACGTCGTACAAAACCGTCTTCCCGTTCATCTACATCCGTCGGTAATACGTTCTCTTCTCCTACCTTTTATGAACCCGTCATTAGGGATAGGATTATGGGCGACGCGAATCCACCACCGAGGAGGACAGTTGCAGACCGGGCCCGTCCGGTCGATGCTGGCGCGAGATCCAGCATTGCTTCACCAGCTATAGGAGTTCAAACGACTTGGCTGATTCCATCTAATGTTCTGAACACGATTGCTCATTCTGCTCAATTTCACGGGTTACTCCATGAGAACCAACATGCTCATATCACTCGCATCACACGAATTTGCGACACTTTTCATCTTGCCGGCGTATCCGAAGACGCCATCAAACTCCGAATCTTTCCGTTCTCACTCGTTGATCATGCGAGTCTGTGGCTTGAGTCCCTCCCACAGGGATCCATTGCTACTTGGGCTGCCATGCAGACCCAATTTATTGAAAAATACGATCCTCCGGCTAAGGCCACTCGTTTGCGTAACCAAATTCATTATTTCCAGATGGAGGACACCGAGAGCTTCTACGAGGCGTGGGAAAGGTTCAAAAATATACTTGCGTTATGTCCAAACCACGGCCTACAAGACTGGGCGGTTGTTGAGAAGTTCTACAACGGAGTGACGTACGCAACTCAGAGTATGCTCGACACAGCTGCAGGAGGTAACCTACTGACAACGAAGGATACGAGTGAGTGCATTGCCTTGTTTAACGGTTTAGCCATGAGTGGATACCAGTGACCACCAGTTAAGAGTACCAAAACCGTCGATTCCCTATCACGCGGCATGCATTCGGTCGACACGAGCACCGCACTTGCGGCACAAGTTGAAGCGTTAGCAAAGATCGTGAAGGACTTGCAGGTGAAAAGTAAGTTATGCGAGATCTATAGAGGGTGACATGATACTGTTCAGTGCCCCGTAGGTTTCCAGGAGGAGGCAGTCGACTTCGTTAATAATCCAAACCGAAATCAACATTCTTTCAGTTCTTATAATTCGGGGTGGAGAGGTAACCAAAATTCCAACTGGAGGAACGGAAATCAGTCCGGCTTCCAGCAACGTCAGAGCCTATTCCAGGATTCCGGTGAGGGAACGAGTAGTGGGGAAAAGAAGACCATGTTAGAGGAGATGATGGCACAGCAGACACAGATGCTGTCGCAACTCATGACTCGAGAGGACTCCCGTCACAAAGAAACTCAAGAGAAATTCCGGGAGCACGAGTCATTCATGAGAGATCAAGGAGCGTCAATTCAAAATCTTGAGCGTCAGATAGGAGAGATAGCAAGTCATCTAAATGAGAGGTCGCCAGGTACACTTCCAAGTAACACTGAACAAAATCATAAGGCGTTCGCGAAGGCTGTGACGACAAGGAGCGGTGTAGGGGCACGCAGCGAGCCCGTGATTCAAGAGGGGACGAGAGGAGTCGTTAACGAGCCTGCGGTAGATGTAGAGGATCAAGTAGACGAGGAGATTCAGTTGGAGTCTCCACCGGCCAAGGTGCATCAGAGGCACAGCCCCGGAAGTTCAGCACAGGCCGAGAACCAACCATTACCCAGCACACCACCGAGAGTCTACAAACCTAGACTCCCATATCCCGGGAGAGTCCGTAGGGATAGGGACGAGGATCAGAACTCCAAATTTCTTGATCTTCTGAAGCAACTTCATCTTAATATTCCTTTCCTTGAGGCACTTACGCAAATGCCCAAATACGCAAAGTTTCTTAAGGATATTCTTTCGAACAAAGAGAAGTTAGCCGAAGTCTCTTCCATTCCTCTGAGTGCTGGTTGCTCTGCAGTCTTGCAGAGAAAGTTACCAGAAAAGATGTCCGATCCTGGGAGTTTCCCAATTCCCTGCATCTTGAGTGATAATACGGTCGTCCATGCGCTGGCAGATCTTGGTGCCGGTATTAATCTCATGCCGTATTCCGTGTATCGCAAGTTGGGTCTAGGCGAACCGAGGCCTACCCGTATGAGTATCCAGCTTGCTGATCGTTCTGTGAAATACCCTCGAGGGGTGGTCGAGAACATGCTTGTTCGTGTCGACAATTTCATCTTCCTGGTGGACTTTGTCATCCTGGACATGAACGATGATGATAGTGTCCCACTCATCTTGGGCCGACCATTCCTTGCCACTACACAGACATTGATCGATGTCTGCGAGGGTAAATTAATCTTAAGAGTTGGGGATGAGAACATCACCTTTGACGTTCGACAGTCACTGAAACACCCCAAGTCTGCTGATGACTCCTTATACTTCATTGATACCATCATGGAGCATGTTGGGGAGTTTCTCAGCGAAATTTGTGGAGGATCTGCCTCCGACACCCAGATTCTCGATAGGGAGATTCCGGAGATTGAAATGGTTGCCGTAATCAATCAGTCCTTAAATGACGACACCGAGTCGCATAGCCCTGAATCTGGCATGTCTGCTGAGATCGTACGAGACGATCCGATGGACCGACCTTCGGTCGAGAGTCGTCCTTCTTCCTTAGAGCTTAAGGATTTACCTACCCACCTTGAGTATGCATTTTTAGATGAAGAGAGGAAGCTTCCGGTTATCATTGCATCTGCTTTGACCGAGGTCGAGAAGGAGAATTTGTTAAGGGTGCTACGAGAGCACAAGGAGGCTATTGCATGGAAGATTATCGACATCAAGGGTATCAACCCGTCATTTTGCACTCATAAAATCCTCATGGAGGAAAATTTCAAAACTGTCGTCCAGCCGCAACGGCGGCTTAATCCGAAAATGCAAGAGGTCGTAAAGAAGGAGATCATTAAACTCCTTGATGCGGGGATCATTTTCCCCATTTCTGATAGTGCTTGGGTGAGTCCAGTCCAAGTGGTTCCTAAAAAGGGTGGCATGACTGTCGTCACCAACGAGAGGAACGAGCTTATTCCCACGAGGACTGTGACAGGATGGCGAGTCTGCATCGACTATCGCCGACTGAATGATGCCACCGGGAAAGACCACTTTCCTCTCCCATTCATTGATCAGATGTTAGAGCGTTTAGCAGGTCAGCAGTACTACTGATTCCTGATGGTTTCTCCGAGTACTTCCAGGTTCCGATAGCTCCCGACGACCAGGAGAAAACCACTTTCACCTGTCCTTACGGAACGTTTACTTACAAACGTATGCCGTTCGGACTTTGTAACGCTCCGGCCACATTCCAGAGGTTTATGGTGGCCATTTTCCATGATATAATCGAGGACTCCATGGAGGTGTTCATGGACGATTTTTCCGTATTTGGGAGTTCCTTCGATAATTGTTTATCAACTCTCGAGAGGATGATGTCCCGCTGCGTTGACACCAACCTAGTCCTTAACTGGGAGAAGTGTCATTTCATGGTTCGCGAGGGCATTGTTCTAGGTCATCGGATCTCAAGTGCGGGGATAGAGGTTGACCGGGCAAAGGTCGAGACCATTTCTAATCTTCCCCCGCCTACTTCTGTGAGATCAGTTCGTAGCTTTCTAGCTCATGCCGGGTTCTACCGCCGGTTCATCAAAGATTTTTCTAAAATCGCGAAACCCATGACCAAACTTTTGGAGAAGGATGCTCCATTTGTTTTTTCTGAACAGTGTATTGAGGCGTTTGATCTTCTAAAAGACAAACTCGTTAACGCCCCAATCATGGTTGCTCCCGACTGGTCGTTACCATTCGAGTTGATGTGTGACGCGAGCGACTTCGCAGTCGGAGCGGTTCTTGGACAACGGAAGGATAAACATTTCCATCCGATCTACTATGCGAGCCGGACCTTAAATGGCGCACATGAAAGCTATACCACCACCGAAAAAGAGCTTTTAGCTGTGGTGTTCGCTTTCGAGAAATTTAGGTCCTATCTAGTTTTGTCCAAAACGATTGTTTATACGGATCATGCCGCTATTAGATATCTTTTCAGCAAGCAGGATGTTAAGCCTCGTCTTATCCGATGGATCCTGTTGCTTCAAGAGTTCGATATAGAGATCCGTGATAAAAAGGGGGCCGAGAATGTGGCGGCTGATCATCTTTCACGTCTAGAGGGAGTTGATTTAGGAGATTCGGGAGTTAGGATCGACGATCGTTTTCCGACGGAGAGTCTGATGTTTGTTACTGCACAAGAGGAAGGTTTTCCATGGTTTGCTGATTTCGCGAACTATCTCGCTGACGGATACCTCCCAAAGATGCCTTACCAGCAAAAGAAGAAATTCTTTGCTGACATCAAATTTTACCTTTGGGACGATCCATATCTTTTCCGCATTGGTGCTGATCAGCTTATTAGAAGGTGTGTATATGTCAAGGAAGGATGAAAAATTTTGAGCCATTGTCATGTGGGACCGACTGTAGGTCACCACGGTGTGAGTTCTACGGCAAAGAAAGTCTTTGATTCTGGTTTTTACTGGCCGTCTATCTTTAAGGATGCTCATCTGTTCGTTAAGAGTTGTGATCGTTGCCAGTGTGTCGGCAACATTTCTTCGCGAAACGAAATGCCCCAAAATGCCATTCAAGTTTGTGAGGTTTTTGATATTTGGGGTATTGATTTCATGGGACCGTTTCCATCTTCGCGTGGAAACAAATACATACTCGTGGCCGTCGATTACGTGTCTAAGTGGGTTGAGGCCAAAGTTCTACCCACCAATGATGCCCGAGTGGTAGTCCGTTTTCTAAAAAGTCTATTTGCTCATTTTGGAGTCCCGAAAGCCTTGATCAGTGATCGAGGTACTCACTTTTGCAACTCGCAGATGGATAAGGCGTTGAAGCGTTATGGGGTCACCCATCGGCTTGCGACCGCCTACCACCCACAGACTAGTGGGCAAGTAGAAGTGAGTAATCGGGGAATCAAACGTATTCTCGAGAAAACGGTTGGTTCAAATCGTCGGGATTGGTCCGACAAATTAGATGACGCTCTGTGGGCCTTCCGTACAGCCTACAAGACTCCGACTGGTTCCACACCATTTCAGATGATTTATGGGAAGGCCTGTCATCTTCCAGTTGAATTGGAACACCGCGCTTCATGGGCCCTTCAAAGGGTTAATCTTGATTTAACCGCCGCAGAGGGTAATCGTTTCCATCAATTACACGAATTAGAGGAGCTCCGGGATCACGCATACGCGCAATCATTTCGGTATAAGGAGCATACGAAGGAACTGCATGACAGGAAATTGAAGGGTAATAAGCAGTTCAAGTGTGGGGATAAGGTTTTACTGTATAACTCACGGTCGAGGTTATTCCCAGGAAAGTTGAAATCCCGATGGTCGGGACCGTTCACGGTCACTGAGGTTTTCCCGTATGGTACGATTGAGATACAAGATCGAAGCGGGAAGTTTAAGGTGAATGGCCATAGATTGAAGCACTACATAGGAGAGCCGATAATTGATCAGACAGTCGAGGTGTTCTACCTTGACTCATTCACCGAGGAATAGGCGTGATGGATGCATCACTCGGGAGACGGCCCGAGTTGTAGAGTTTGTATTATGATTCTCTTTATTATATGTTTTTATTTGTTTTATTTTAATTTATATTTATAAAAACATAAAAATACAAAAAAAATTGAAATTAAAAAAAAAATTAAAAAACACAAAAATATGTTTATTTTTTATGTTTTTGTTTTCCGTTTTGTACACCGCTACATGCGAGCGAGTTTGAGTTTTTACAGGTATTATTATGCGCATGGTAGCTCTGATGGCGTTTTGGAACTGGTTCACCCGAGGTTGCGGCCGCGAATGAAATGCTATACGGTCGTTCGTTCGAGTCATACACAGCTGATGAAGAATCTGCATCTAAACCAGGGGAGTAACCCGTCCTCTATTTTAATTTCTGTTCTTTCAAATTTTAATTTTATGCTTTACGTTTTATTTTTATTTTATTTCTTTTCCTTGTTCTCATCGAGGACGATTTCGTTCTAAGTGTGGGGATGAGAATTTATTTTACTTAGTTGTAGAAAAAAAAATTAAAAAAATAAAAAGTTTTCACTTGTTTTTTACATAAAAAAAATAAAAAATGAAAAATGAAATGCTATACGGTGACGATTTCGTACGTTATTTACATAAAAAAAAAATGTCCCTTGTTTTTAGTTTCTTTTGCATTAAAGTGGGAGATGATGATATTTATCGGAAATCGGTTTTTCAAATTACTAATAATATGAGATAAATAAAAGAAAACGCACTTAACTTGGGATGTGTCGGTAGGCTCAGCCTTGAAAATGAAAGGACAAATTTGATAAAACGGTTAAACGGAAATCTTTTGTGGGTAAAGCGTTTTTCCCGTGGAAAATAAACAATGAAAGGTCAGGCCATACTCAAGCCTCAAATTTTGGTATGAAAAAGTGGAAATATCATGAGTTTTAAAAATTTGAATACGTTATCATATGATGCTTGGGTAGGTTTAACGTTAGAGTATGCCGTGTAGCCTGTGATATAAATCTTAAACTGCTAGTTTAGTGTTTTACACCTCATTGGCGTATGGTTTTATAACCTTAAATCCTGTATTGATGGGATGCTTCGGGCCAGGAGACCATGGGTCTGTATGCAATCTATTCATTTGGGTATTCACAATTCCTAAGTGGAGTTGTGGATATTTAAAATAAAGCCAAAGAGCAAACCCTTATAAGTCTATAAACATGATCACAAAAGTACAAAAGTACAAATACACTACAGACTTGATCATCCACGCTGTTAGCCACGTGGGGTCCCCTTGCTCGCGTCTCATTACCATTAAGAAACGGACCACAAGGGACACGCTACATGTAAGCCCTACAGATGAAATTTTGCATACTCAGCTATGGTGATGGATTTGGGGTATAGGTTGATAACGGGGGTATGTCATGTTGTGGGGAACACTAGCTATTAATAAATTGAACCTTAATCGTATCTAATGGCTGCTTGGTAGACTTTGATGCTTAAGCTTAGGTGGATAAACAATACCCTTGATCGTCTTAACTATTCATAAATATTGAGCAACAAAGTTTTAAATCTGCTAACTTTGAGTTTAAGTCAAGTTGGGGTGGTCTGGTTCGGTAAAAGCTGAAAATAAGCGGGTCTTAATTGTGTAAACCACTAAGTAATATTATTGTCGGATCTTATTTGTCCCAGTAAAGATTAAGGCATGGGTTTAGGTGGACAACAATATCGATGATCGCGGTTTTTGCGTTTTTCTGAGCTTTAAAATCTAACCTATATGTTTGATTTGACTTTGATTTTCCGATTCTGATCCAACTGCAGTCAAATCTTTTTCATGGGCGAAAAAGTCTTAAGTGTGGGGATGTTTAATGTGTTGTAAAACACACTTACTTTCCTTATGATTTTTTCATGGTTTTTATGCTTAATTTTTTATGTTATGAAAGTATTGGGGGTTAAGTGCAATAATTTACAAAGTTTAAATGATAATTGTAGGTTTTTAAAAGATGGTGAAAAAAGAGTTAAGTTGGAAGATTCTAGGAGCCTTTTTGGTCAAGTTTCAAGACTACAACTCAAGGCCCGACCCAAGCCCACAAGTTAGAAGCCTTACATGATATTATATTAAGTTAATTAACTTAATTTTCTGCCATATACCAGCCCTAAATCCCGAAATTCAGCAGCCCCAATTCTGCCCACAACTTGCGATCGGCAGCAGCAAAGAGAGAAAGAAAAAGAGTTTGGAGGCTAGGGTTTGGTGGTTGTGATGGCTGGAGAGGAAGAAGAACACCAAGGAGAGTCTTGTGCAGCTGCTAGGCATCATCTAAACTCATAATCTCAGCCATAAATCATAAGTATTCATTCATAAACTTTATCTCTTGTTCAAGAACCCTAACTAGTTGAACTTGATCTTTTTGTTGGATTGTTTTGCAAGTAACTTAGAGATTGACTTGTGTTTGATTGTTATTGATCATTGAATGAGTTTTATTATGTTTATGTTGAGTTATATGATGTTTAATTTGATATATTGCTGCTGTCCAAACTTAATGAGTAGCTAATCTTGTTTGTTCTACCTAGGTTTGATGAATATTGTTAGGTTTTGACTAGTAATATGGATTGTTAATGATCATGGATTAAATTGTTAATGTAAAGTTTGATTTAACAGTAAATTAGATTGTGTTTAGTGGCTGTGTTTTGTTTGATTATACCTAATAACCTCGTGCTTTAATTAATTGAATCTGTTTTGATTAGTTGTTGCATGTTTAAGGCTCTTTACTTTGTGTTTAGGGTTTATTTGCGGGAAGTACAACCGTAGGGATAAGTGGGTAAATTAATTAGATAAAATCAGTTGTGAAACACCTTCTTAGAGACCGAGAGGTGATAAGAAGTAAACTCGTCTCATTACTTTTACTTGTTAGAATTAAGATCGCGCGAGAGCGGGTTTTGTTCTTGTCGGGTTTGGGTGTTTGAGTGATTAGTTGGTCTAGTTTAAGTTAAGTTGAATTGTTCCTCTATCCTTGGTTGCGTAGTATTCGTTTCCATTAGGCTAGTGTGTCGGTGAGACCGAGAGGTGAGTCGGCATTAGAACACGTTAATAATTTGTTTTCCCGGTTTGTTCTTAAAATCAACTAAGATAAGTTTGAGTTTGTTAGTGAGACCGAGAGGTGATCTAACCTTCTTGAGCGAACCTTAGTTGTATCATTCTTTAGAATCGGTGTCATGAGAGTTTTCAATCCATTGTCTTGTCATCTCCTTCAATATGATTCTTACCTAGGTAGACGTTTTTATCACTGCAGTCAAAGTTTCTGAAGTTTTGTCAAAAGTTTTCATTTAGTTAAGTTAAGTAGTTAAATTAAATCTAAAAAAAAATCAATTAAATATTTTGGTGAGTCTTGGATAGAGTTTAGTGATTATAAACGTTTTCACGTGTCTTCGAGTTCGATATCCAGACTTTCCTCATCTGTGCTATACGCGACCGGTACACTTGCCGTTTGTGTGAACTAGGATAGATTGTTTGGTTTTTAAAGCTTAGTTGCGACTTGTGTTTTATTTATATATATATATATTTCCGCACATCATTAGTTTTCGCATGTATATCAACAATATTATCAATCACACCATCGATAAAAGCGGTAACAAAAGGTTCAAGCACACCGTTTTCGCTCTTAAAAACAGAGCCCAAACAAACATCAGTTTCAACGAAACAAGAATTACAAATAGTTTTAATTTGTTTATTCTTAAAAGCAAGTAAATCATCCTCGTCTATTGACAACCAATATTCAACTAATATTTCATCTGCATGTGAAGTAGAGGCATTAGAATTAACTTGTTTAACAAAATTAGGCTCAATGGGTTCGAGGGAGCTATTTCCCATGGTATCATTTCCAACCTTTTTACCATATTGCAGATGTTGTTCCCACTCCTTTTCCTCTTTTTTAGTTCAGCAGTTAAAGTTGCTATCTTTTTAGCATCGTGATAGATGCAATCTTGTTGACTAAAAATGAAACTTTATTAAACCCAAGAACTTCGCCCTTATTATCCTTATGTTTAAGTTGATGTTAAATTGTATTTTCAAATACCAAATTTCATAAAATTGAAGTTGGTATTTTCAAATTAGCATATTGTATTGCAATTTCCAATTTAGATGCGTCTAGTTCAGCAATTAAAGATAGATGCAACTTTGTTGACTAAAATCAGCTTTTAGTTTAGAAATATCTTTTCGTTGAGCTTCGACCTTTTCTTTATATTTTATCTCATGAGCTTTGTATGTGTTGTTGGCCCTTCTAACATCCTTCATTTGTCTAAAGGTGGTTTCATTTTGAATTATGTAAATTTCAACTTTTATAATATTCAGAAGCAAATAGTTTAGTATTAACCTGGTTGGAGTTAAGAGTAGAAGTTACCATGAAGGCGTATTGAAGTTCCTTCATTAGATCTTCAGTCTGGTTTTCCTCTTCCACATTGTCAACTGGAGCCAAATTAGCCAATTCTTCTCCCAAATTGAATGCCTTCATCTGATCCTCTCATTCAAACTGTTGTACAACCATAGCCTTCTCATTGTTCAACCCAACTCCTCTACCTTTCCCCAATAGTACATGGCTCTCTCCCTATCTGGTTCTTTGGCTGGATTTGGGCACTCACGAGCAAAGTGACAAGGCCCGTAACAGTTGTAGCACCTCATCTTGCTTTTGTCTAATCCCATCCTTTTGTTGTTGGTGATAGCCCAATATTTTTTACCAATCTTCTTGGTGAAGTTCTTTGCCTTGAAAACAGCAATGGCCATTTACCACGAAATATACATCTCCTCAACGTCTTCAGGATAAATTTGATTCAATTTAGCAAACATAACCGGCGAGACAATGTCACCAGCAAAACGGGCATTGTAGCAGTTCATAAAACCTACAATCAGGGCAATTTGCTCCTTAGTTTCCTTAGAGATGGAGGGAATCTGTGAGGTAAGCTTGGCTGAAGAGGCCTTGGATGAAAAAAAATTACTACTGGCAGATGCCTTTGATGATATCGGGAAAACTAGTTAGAGGTGGATCTTGATCTGCTTGTTACATCTTGAGCATAGAAGACAGTATTGGTGGATGGACTATAACCAATACATTTATAAGAGCTAACATGATTTATGGCACGCTGTTTGTCATCCATATAATATGAGTTAATAATGGCCTTTATCTCATTGATTTTTAGTCTAGTCAAGCCTTTGTTTTCTTGATCAATGTCACACGTAGATCTCAACTTGAGGGTGGGAATTCAGCAACTTCTAATTGACCTCAAGAAGGGTCGGCCCAATCTTAGAATATCTCATATTGGTTACGAGCTTGATGAATCTTTGTGGTTGAGAAAAAGAGATTCACCCAAGACGTGGTTAAGCTTATTGAACTCATGTTTAAGAAAATCTCTTCTACTCAGCTGCATATCCTCATTTCCCTCAAAAGTATCTATAATGGCTACCCATAGCTCTTTAGCCGACTTTGCATCATGAAGTCCAATAGAAATATCCGGTATAGTGCTAGATTTGATAGTAGAAAAGGCTCTCTCATAATCTTCTACCAAAGCAAAATCTTCATCAGTGAATAGATCCTCTGATTTGGGAGCCATAGTCCTCTCCTCATCATCCAAAGTATAGGTCACTATAGCTGGACCTCTCAGAATTCCTCTCCAACCCTTGGAGTCTTTCATCTCCATGTATATTTCAAAGGGATACTACCAATCGTCGTACCCATCAGCAGATAATAGACAAGGAATGCGAGTGGTGGTACCCATCACAGAATCAAGCTTCCGGTGAATATTGGTGCCAACTATGTCATCCTTTGATACCATTTTAGTTGAAAACACAATGAGATCACTAGATCTGGCCGAGAACCTTTAACCAATAACCTGTAACACCGAGAACACACCGAGAAACTTTGCACTTAACCGAAAACCTTTTGCTAACCAAAAACTCAAAACTGAGCAAAATACTTAGTTGGACCAGAAACTCTATTCTCAAGCGGGAACTCAATCCGAGATCCTTTGTCACCGAGAACCCAATCAAAATCTTGCCGAGATCTATGTTTTACTGAGAACCCAGTGAAGCCAAGATCACAAACGTACCCCAGTAGTACTGAGAACCCTGTTTGACTTGATCAATATTCAAAATCCCGATAAACAAGGGATTTCGATATCTTTGAATTTTTTTTAAGATTTGAGTAAATATTATCTCAAAACTCCAGCCAAAAAGCCTAAGAACACGATGAGTATCAGTTCTTCGTGTTCTTCATTTTCCAACAGACCTCAACGATCAACCGAGCAAAAACACCCCAAAACGTCAATTTTAGCTCCCTGAAAAATATGAAAATCCGTTTCTTGAATTCGTTGATATCGCAACCGAGCCTAGAATATGAATCTTTGTGGTTCAAAAAAAAGGATTCACCCAAGACGTGGTTGAGCATATGGAACTCCTGTTTCAGCATATCTCTTCTACTCGGCTGCATATCCTCATTTCCCTCAAAAGTATCCATAATGGCTGCCCATAGCTCTTTAGCCGACTTTGCATCTTGAAGGCCAATAGCAATATCCGGTATAATGCTTGAGTTGATAGTAGAAAAGGTTCTCTCATAATTTTCTACCAAAGTAAAATCTTCATTAGTGAATAGATTCTCTGATCTGGGAGCCATCGTCCTCTCCTCATTATCCAAAGTATAGGTCACTACAGCTGAACCTCTAAGAATTGTTCTCCAACCCTTGGAGTCTTTCATCTCCATGTATCGTTCAAAGGGATACTACCAATCGTCGTACTCATCATCGGATAACAAAAGAGGAATGCGAGTGGTGGTACCCATCATGGAGTCCAGATTCGGTGAATATTGGTGCCAACTATGTCATCCTTTGATTCCATTTCAGCCGAAAACACAATGAGACCACTAGATCTGGCCGAGAACCTTTAACCAATAACCAGTAACACCGAGAACACACCTAACCGAAAACCTTTTGCTAACCAAAAACTAAACTGAGGGGAAAACACGTTGTAGGACCGAAAACTCTATTCTCAACCGAGAACTCAATCCGAGATCCTTTGTCACCGAGAACCCAATCAAAATCTTGTCGAGAACTATGTTTTACCGAGAACCTAGTGAAGCCAAGATCACAAATGTACCCCAGTAGTACTGAGAACCCCGTTTGACTTGATCAATACTCAAAATCCCGATAAACGAGGGATTTCGATATCTTTGAATTTTGTTAAGATTTAAGCAAATATTATCTCAATACTTCAACCGAAAAGCCTATGAACACGATAAATATCAGTTCTTCGTGTTCTTCGGTTTCCAACAGACCTCAACGATCAACCAAGCAAAAAACCCCAAAACTTCGATTTTAGCACCATGAAAAATATGAAAATCCGTTTCTTAAATTCGTTGATATCACAACCGAGCCTAGAATAGGTCTATAGGCTCTGATACCACTTGTCAGTCCCGGATCTAGATCACTATAACGCAATATCAAATAAACACGTGATTAGGTGGAATCCAAACACGTGATGAATCAAGAATAGATGAAAGGAATACAAACAAGAGATTCAAAGAACATGTTTATTATAAACGTTGGGTACTTAATCCTGTAATACCATAACTGGTTACAGTTTTTAAAAGAATAACAAAGTAAGTGTCTAACCTAACAAATAATAAAACCATAACTTATATAGGTTAGTACAGGCCACACGGGCAAGCCCAATCTAAACCCAATACCCACCAAGCCCACCGAAATCCCTCAAGGGATTTCAGTTAATACTAAACAAAAACCGCAAACGCTAAACAAAGCATAAACCACAAAAAAGTCCCTACAATTTATGTATGGGTGTATGCATCTTGTATGCATGCATACATCTTGTATATGCAATTGAAAGTCAACTTAGGATAGTCAAACGATGTCAAATGACATGTTTACATTGCTTAGGCATTTAACCATTTAGATAATCAAGATTAGATTTGTTCTTGTTAATTTGAGTAATAAGCAACTTAAATTGCAAGTCAACTTGTTTAATTGAAAGTCAACGTGATCAAACAAGGTCAAACGAGAAAAGTCAAATGTTAGTTGTTGTTAGATTTAGAGAGAAGAGGTTAAATTAAAACAGGGTCAAAGTTGCATCAGTTAACAGACCTCGGGGTTGCAAATTACAAGGGTATTAGCGTCTTTTCATGTGATTTTCAAATTTGGGACTAACTAAGGGTTCTAATTGCAAAAAAAAAAAAGAAAAACATAGGGATCATAACTGCAAAAAAAAACACCACGAAGTTGAAATATGGGTTTCGGGTATCACCACAAGAACCTAAACTGCAATTAAGTCTATTTAGAATAGTTTATCTCATTCAATACACCAATTGACAATTGCAATATTCATGTGATCAGTTTAACATATGGAAGAAGTTGAGCTCATACCTACCTTAATCAATTAGTTTATGCATAATATATGGCGTTTCTTAAGTATCTAGGTCCTTAAACAACATAAATTCTTAGAAATCCATGTATAGGTTCATAAAACCACTTAGACTCCTAGAAATATCAACTTCAATAAGGCATGACCAACCAAGTTAATACGCTGTAATTAAATAACATAGGTATACTGAAACGTATCACGAGTGACTTACGAGCTTATCATTTGTTGTAATATCTTATCTTTTCTCTTGACTGATTGGAGTGTATAGTAAACACAAACACACATGTTTATCTATACTCTTCAACCTTATTCCCTACTTTGTTAGGTTTATAATCCTAAAGACTAACGATTACCAAACACTTTTACCAGCTTGCTATAGATGAAAATTATGAGCCACAAAGAAAGAATGAGGATATTAGGGTTGATACTAAGGTATATGAAAAATGATGGTGTGTCCATGGGCTATTTTCGACGGAATGGTTACTAAGAATAAAACAAGTTGGTATTGATGGCAACTTGTTACCTTGGAAGACCAATACTATTGATTGTGTAAGAGTGTTTCGAATCATTTTTCCTTCTCCAAATCTAAAATTACACTAAAAATCATAACTTTTTTCTCCGTTTTTCAATTACATAATACTTTTTTCTACATTTATCATTACATTTTCTCTCTCCTTCACTTACACCCACTTAAAAAATATAAAACATTATCGGGTATGAACAACGTTTCTTCAAATTTAACCATTAACAATAATATTTTGTCTCTCCTCCATTCACAACCACACTCTAGAAAATAAAGAACACACTCATATAATATGAGGAACCACTACAAATAAAATGCCATTTAGTGACACACAACAGGTGTCACAAGAAATCAAATAAGTGCCACTAAAGAATCTTGTTGGAATGAGTGGCGCTAGGGCTATAAGCGAACATCCAGTTGTCCGTTCGGCAAGAAGTTCGTTTAAGTTTCTTCGTTTAATAAACGAACCGGACATGGACAAAAAATTTCGTTCGGTAAGCTTAGCGAACGAGCACGGACAAGGGCCAAATCCGTTTGATAGTGTTCGTGAACGTCCGGTAACGTTCCTCCGATTATGTCCGGTAATGTCCATCCAGTATTGTTAGTGTTTAGATGTATCCAGTATTGTAATATAATTGTGGAATTTCTAGTGTTGTTAATCACACTTTTGTATTACACATGTTCGATGTCTCTTATATTATAGTGATACACTTTATGCTAATATACTACGTGTTAAGTATCTTTGGATGTTATATGGTGTAATTCCAAATTTGTAGGTGAAGTTGTTTAGATTTATGTTTGGTATTAATATGTAACTACTTATATTTGTCCAGTAGTGCTCGTTGTCCATTAATGTTCACCTGTTCATTTGTCCATTAATGTCCATTATTTTCCGTTAACGTCTGTTTACAATATTAACGGATGGACATGGACGGACATGGACAAACCAAATTTCTTAACGGACGGACACGGGCATGAATTTTCGTTCGGTAGAGTGTTCGTTAACCGTCTGTTTGTTCGTCAAAAGCTTAACGGACGAACACGGACATGCTATCGTCCGGTCTGTGTACACCCCTAAGTGGCGCACAAAAAGAGTGTCACTAGCGCTACCACAAAGCCTATTAGTGGCACTTTTTATGTCTGCCACTATAAACTTTTGGTCTTTTAGTGGCACTTTTTTCGGTATGCCATTAAAAAAATTGGTCTTTTAGTGGCACTTTTTTCCGTATGTCATTAAAATATATGGTCTTTTAATGTCACTATTTTTTCGTCTGCCACTACAAAGCCTTTGGGAATTTAGTGTCACCTTTTCTTTTACCAGTACAAACTTTTAACTTTTGTAGCACATTTTTTGTGCCGTCACTACAAAATTTTGGACTTCTATTGACACTATTTTTGTCTACTAGTACAAACTTTTGGCTAGTGACTTTTTTAGACTGCATAATATCATCACCCAAATTAAAATTTGGATCATACACCAAACACATACCAAGTATCTAATAACTATCGAATTAAGACACAATATGAAACATATAAAAAGGAAAGCAACAATTTAATAAAAACTTAAAACTTCACTAGGCTCATTAACCTCTTTCACCATCTTCAATCTTAATACGAGATACCTAATAAGAAAAATAAAAACTTTCAATATGTAAACAATATTGATATAACTTGTGTAAAGGACTTGATTATTAGCCTAAAACAAATAATAACCGATTGAATTCAACCATATCAACACTAGCGTTGTTTTTTAGATATGCAAACGAGCTAAGCCGTTCACGAGCTACTTAAGATCGGCTCTCTAAAATGCTCGATTGAGCCATGCCTAATTGAGCTTGAGCTTCACTTGCCAAGCTCGAGTCGGCTCGCGATACTAAATGAGCCTAGCATATTTATTATTTATAATATATATATATATATATATATATATATATATAATATTTTGATAACAAACACACTCCATAAAGAGACTTGCAAGTTGGCTCCACCAACTCATCTTTGTGGAAAGCACAAAATAGTTGGATTAGGATATACATGCATGTTTTCACACGCAATTAAAAAACATTATTCCGTACAGAGTTGTAAACAATTTACACAAACAGAAGTGTTAAATTGTTTAAGAACTAATAATACCTTCACTGTAAAAACACCAACTGTTGCAAGTAGCCCAAAATCAGCAACACCAAGTAGTTCGTCGGCTGTAGTGAAATAATAACTAAATAATGTTACATAAAAATTGCAACTTAAAAAATATAAAAATAATTATTTTAAGTATATAAAATTTACCATTATTATTTCGTGAAGATGATACTTAGTTAACCGAACAAATAGTACTCGGTAACTAAAACATATAAATGAGAACACATGTTAATATATAAATATGCAATCGTAATAGAACAAGCAGTTGTTTATGCTTGAGAAAGTTTGTCAATGCATCACTTCTTTCAATATTGTTTGTCCTTTTGTATAATTAGTTTATTAAAAGTAAAAAAAATTGAATACCTAAACCCTCTTAATCCATGTATGTAGATGCATTACATAGTGTTGCTCCCATCTACTTCAAACTATTCTCTTCTTGTAAAATCAAAGCTGTATTTGACTGAAACCAATTAAAAAAGTCCCAACTCCAACCAATTATATATAGGTTGATTACACGAACCTGAAACCTAAAATCAGTGCAAGTACGGTAGTAGGACATAACATTATGATATTTTAATTTAAATTATTCTTTTATTAGTTCAAGAATATGATAATATGAACTCTTTCTGTCATTCAAACAAAATAATATACAAACTTGGAAAAATGAAGTTCATATAACAATGATTACCTTAATCGCCAAGAGACGGATTTGTTAAAAATGGGGGGGCTGTAGCTTCACGTCAAACCTATCAACAGCATGAAGCTGATCCATTACAAAGAAAATACAATATGCAATATGACTTGTAGTTACGATCTAAATCGTTTCCAGTAAAATACAACTTGTAATCTAACCCATTACTGTACTATATACGATCTAGCCTGTTAACAATCTGAAACGTTAACAAAAAAAAGTTATATCAAATGTTAGTATAAAAAGTGGGTGCTTTGACCACAAAAGTCAAAATAAAGTTTACCTTTATTTGAACTCCATCATCTTGTGTTAGACCACAGACTTAATACTCATAGCCTTTAAAGGAAGGAGATTTCGTCTTTGAAGTCATATAAATCAGTGAAGGTGCACAGGTTAGTCCAATCACCCTCAGTTCTGCACAATTAAAAGAATAAATAATTTAATGTCAAAAGATCACACACTTTTACATATGTCCATTTATACTTTTTCTTCTTTTGGTGAAGTCTCTTCATGCTTCAGGAAATGATGATATTCCAATTGTGTCATCTCTACACCGGTTGTAGGTTCGAATATACATATATAAGGTTTATGGAAACTCGTATATTTATCCTTTCAAAAAACTAAGAATATCATAATCACTCTTCTCAAGTAAATAAAATAACATTATTGCATGCTTATAAGTGATAATATTATATGAATCGATCATTCAGTTTCTAATAATGAAATTTATTATTTTTGAAAATTAATCCACATACACACATGTATAACTCACCTCCTGTCCATGTTAATAATGACAAGGTAGTGCAAACCTTCAACCACACGAAGCCGGGCCACTGATTATTCTTACCTTATGTATTTGACCAAGATTCCTGAAAATAATTCAACTTTATAAGCCATAAAAACATGAACTTATCTTTGTAAAATTGGATAAACTTGCACACGAAGAGCAATCCAAAACCTCACCTATAATTATGTGGATTCAATAGACTCTAAGGAAAAACATTTGAACATCAATCTCTTCTTGTACATATTATGGCAGCAAATAATTGAAGAGAAAGCTTACGCATGACGAAACATATTAAATAGATTGATCGATTACCTTGTCAACGAAACCTACAAGCTGCAGTCAAGACCGACAACATTATATGAAGATCTCAAATGGTAGGTTAAACCATTAGACTCATTATCACCGGCATGGTCGTCTCCGAGAATTTATATGCCTCAGCCGAGCCGAAATAAAGAGATCCGTAGACCCTAATGCGTGAGACAGACTAGAACCTACAACCTTTAGCTTGTGAGTCATACCCCTTTGCCACTAAATCAAAAGTCAATTCCAGTTAACAATCACAAGTCACTGCAACAAGTCAATAATTCTTCAATTCACTAATTCAAATATGGAAAAAGAAAAACAATAACTAAACAGAACTTGATTATCTAAATTCAATACACAGCAATCAGAAGTCAATTGATCAGGTCAAATTAAACAAAATTTGTACTTCCAAACTGAAATTAAACAAAATCAAATCGAAAATAATATCGAAACTGAACTTAATTAACCAATCTCAGCACATAGCAATCAAATATCAACTTATTAGGTCAAATTAAACAAATCCTACACTTTGGAACTGAAATCAAACAAAAGCATATCAAAAACGATATGTAAACTGAACTTAATAAGGTAATCTCAACACACATCAAACAGGTATTAGCTAAGTAGGTAAATAAAAACTTATTCGAATAGAAGGAAACAAGACGAGCTGTAGAGTAGGGAAGAGCATTTTGTCCCAAATACCCGTACACGTACACGTACACATACCCGTACTGATTTAGCCTATACAGTACGGATATTGGTACTCATTTTTGTTGAATTTCAGTACATGTACAAGCGGGTACAGGTACAGGGATGGTACATATACGCTTGGTATTTTGTACCTGTTTGTAATGTATAGGGGTTTAAATGACATTATTCATATTTATTATATAAAATAAATTCTCCAACCATGTTATTGTTGAACAAGTGCCAAATGTTTGTTCAATATTAAATAATATTACATCCAAGAATCGAACCAACAAACAAATCTATTAAAGTCGGCGCCCAAATTAGGGTTCCTCAGTACTATTTTATCATTAAATCGACGACCAATTTGGTACTTGTACTAATTTGGTACCTGTCACGTACTGTGTAAGTACCGATGAATGGACCAATTAAGGTTGTTTGTGATTCGTATTAGTATTGGTTTCAATATCGTTGATGATTTGAAAAATAAAAAGCAAAAGTGATACAAAAACGGGTATCGTACCGAAATATCTGTACCCGTACCATACCAAAAATATTTGCACGAGTATTGGTACATGCCTTTATTAATTTTTGGTACAGGTACAATCGGGTACGGATTCAGGTATTGTCCCACACTCATCCCTACTATAGAGGTCCGCCAACGAGAACGAACATGCGCATTACATCGAAGTAACATTTGAAGTTATCATTGAGCGAAAACCTAACATTCGGTTGAATTTTCTACGCGGAGACGTAATAACAAAATACGAGTTTAGGGAAGTTGTAGAAGAGAGGAATGGTGATGAATATGATGAAGAGAAGAGAATGTTGTAGCAGTAGAGGAGGTAATCGGACTTGGTGGCGGCGTAATTGACCCATAGGGTTTCGGTGGCGGTTAGGGATCGGTTGATGGCGGTTACGGCTTATGTTACAGAGGCGTAGGGAAAAATTTGTAAGGATCGATGGCTTAGATGATGAATGTGAGTGGAAGTTATTAGTTTGTTCGGTTAAAATCTTAAAATAGTGGGGGAGAGGGTAGATGGTTAGGAGTGGTGAACAGAGTGACTCATCTGGTTACTCACTAAGTCAAAGTCCTGAATAAAAGAATATTAAATGCAGTTTAAACCCGGACCGAGTCTACCCAAACCAGTTTAGAACCTACCACACCTTATATTAACCGAATTAGAGGGTAAATAATGAGGTTACTTTGTATGGGCTAGACTCACCTTGTAAATCAAGATTGGATGAGGTTGATATCACCCACAACATGAAAGAGCACCAATTTACGGACATTAGCATCACATATGCTACAAAAAACCATCCACGTTCACATACATATTCCGCTATCATTTATCCTTCGTTATACACACATACATGCTCATATATGATTCACATATCTCACTTGTACTCTGTCGGTCCCTCTTAATAGGATATACCACTCAAAATAAATGTCGTAAACCACACTATAAAGTGTTAACAAGAAGGTTAATGATTCGTGCTGCGTAGGTTGTTTAATATGATAGATGGGATTATTTGCTTTTGCACAAGATCGTGTTTTAAATTTATAAAAGTGATTTATACAAAGTCTAAACACACAAAAAATAGGAAAGTGTACATATCGTATATGTAGAATAGTATTGGTAAGAACCAAGTATCGATCGGTGGACACAAATGTTTCTAATAATAAATCGTTGTATTACTTTAATCGGAGGTTTTAATCATTTTGGGTTTAATTTTTGAACTTTTTATAAAATATAAATACTTATATATAATATATAGGTGACCAAGACGAGAGATTCTAAACGAGTAGTTCAATTATATGAAGGTAACCATCTAAGATCAAGAATCCACTCCATTTTATCCTTGGTAATTAATATGTAAACATATGGTAAACTTGTCGTAACAATATGTTAGTGCACGGTTTTGCGTCTTGAGTCTTTGTAATTATCATTAACGGTTTTGTTTTATATTTAATGTAATAATTAATTTAATTATTGTCTAGTTCGTTATATGTAAGTTCTAGTTCGTTAGGGGATGTTAGAGAACTAAGACTTAAGCTTATTCCCTACTGATTCGTTAGGGAATGTTAACGAATCAGGGGGTGTTTCGTCTGATTAATGTAAGTAACGAAGTAGCGTCTGGTTCGCTAGGGGATGTTAGCGAACCAGACCTATCTTCTATATATAGTGAACACTGTTCACGTTTAATTTAAGTTTTGAGAGTTAATTAACAAAACCATGTCCAAATCCTCTTTCGATCTTCAACCTAACATTATACAATCATATACTGATAATACATAAACATATACAACACTGAATCAAAGATAATTATGAGCTAGATCTATAGTTAAGGTATTAATCTATTATAAACAGATCTGAGATCTGTTATTGTAATTGTAATTGGATTGATAACTACGGGTTCCAACAAGTGGTATCAGTGCTTTCGGGGCTCAAATTACACTTGATTTGGGTGTTTAGACATTTAATTAGTTTTAGTTATTATCCGTGTTCTGTTTTGGTTAAATTTGGATTGAATGAATTAATGGATGGTTTGGATTGAATTTGAGTTGAAATGAGTATTGGAAAGGTTGTGTGAATTGGAATTGAGGTTTTGTTTGATTTCGGATTGTTTCGAGATTGTTTTTGGTTTGTGGTCGAAACAGAGTTGGTGTTTTGGCAAAATTGAATTGGTTATTGGAGATAATCGGTTACGAAGTTTAGTGTATTGGATTCGCGATTGTATTACGAGTGTTTTGGTTGGTTATTTGTTTGATTTGGTTCAGTATCGAGATAGTATTACAGATTTTAGGCATCTGGGTTTCTGGGTTTGGTGTTCATCATTTCCAGATTTCTGGAAATTCTCGTTGAAGATTTGAAGATTCAAAGATGAATATGATTCGCTATGTTGATTCTCCATCCGGTTCACTTTGATTCATTCATTGAGTTTGTTAATTCGTTATCCATTTCAAGTGATTCGCTAGCCAGTTCGCTATAATAGTTGATTCGTGTGATCTAATTCGTTATTTGGGGTTAACTGATTCGTGTGACACGCGTCCACCTTGGGATTTGTGTCATAACAACCTTTGCCACGTGGCATAAGGTGTCAGAGTTTGTTACAAACGATCGTAACAACCTGATTCGCTATAGTTAGATTCGCTATCAACTGTAGCCGATTCGTCATCTCATTTCGCTAAGATTATCTTAGTGATTCGTTACAGAAAATACTCTAATTTGCTAAGCTGATACTTCGTGATTCAATTAGTCAATTCGTTAGTTTGACCTTGTGTTGACTATCTAATTCGTTGATCATTTGATTCGTTGGACTAATTCGTTAACATATCAATCTGATTCGCTATCTGTTCAAATCTTAGTTTCGTTAAGATTTGATTCGTTATTTACTGTACACAGTTCGCTACAACTGTTTACAGTTCGTTAAACTCTCATTCGTTAATCTTATTCGTTGGTTGATTCGTTACACCTTCAAATTTTGGAAACTTGTCAACAATGGCCGGTATGTATGCATTAGCGTCTCAAAACATGTTGATGCAACAAATGTTGCAACTTGATACCGAGATAGGTTCACATTCGAAATGTCCAAGATTGATGAAGTTCAGTGACTTTGCCAAATGGGAACCTCGGTTTCGTGCTCATCTAGGATCAGTTCATCCTGATTGCTCATATTGTTTAGATGAAGTTTATACTGTTCCTATGATTGGTGATGAGTCTATCGGATTCACACCTAAAGCCATATCTCAATACTCACAAGAAGAGAAGAAGGCACTAGAGATAGAGACGAAAGCATATTCTACTCTAACTATGGCTTTACCTGAAAATATATTTCATCAAGTGGGTAGTATTAAGATATGTGCTTCTTTGTTTCAACATATCCGAATGAGAAGTATGGGAAATACAGCTGAAAGCAAAAAGGTGATGCTTAAGTTTCAATTCATAAACTTTAACTTACTTAAAATTGAAACGATTGAAGAGATGACTATGAGATTAAATCATCTGATTGCAGAAATGGATAAAATGAAATTAGAGGTGTCTGAAATTGATAAGATTGATACTATTAAGAGTGCACTACCAAGTTCGTACTCTACTCTTCTAATGGTATTAAAAGAAAACAGTTATTTCAATGAAGACTTGACTGCTAGTGAGTTCTTACAAAAGATTGAAGCTCGTGAGTATGATCTCAAGTGTCAAAAATCATCAAAGGAAAGTCAAGATCCTGCTTTCTATGGGGGTAGCATGCCTTTAAGTTCAACAATTTCACCGATCACTGCTTTTCTGACACAGAACGCAAAAGAGAATGAAACAACAATTTATAGTGATCCTAGAACATGTTTTTATACCGCTGGTAACTCTGGATCACCAAATGTTTTTGCTGGTTCAGGAAGTTCGTCTTCAGCAAATCAATACTCAACACCTCTAAATGTCAATATGAAAGAAGCTGAACAAAACTTTTCTTTTCTATCCGCTTTCATGACGTCTTATGAAAATCTGGTTAGTTGCAAAATTGCCACTAGTGATTTAACCGATGAAGACTATGATCAGATTGATCCAGATGACTTAGAAATCATGGATTTAAAATGGAACATGGCACTGATTGTTCGAAAGGTGAAAAGATTCATGCAAAGAACTGGAAAAGATCTTCCCGCTCTAAACAAGAAGTTGGGATTTGACAAGTTGAAGGTAAAATGTTATAATTGTCAAGAATTCGGTCATTTTGCAAAAGAATGTGACAAACCGAAGAAGGAGTATAATGGTCCTCGTGGTCAAAGTTCAAATTCTTCAACACCACGAGGTAATGATGCTGAGAAGAAACCATCAAGTTCCGGGTCACAAGCAATGTTAGCTAATGGAGATGATTGGTCACAACGATTACTGTGCAACGATAATCAAGCTAATTTGGCTTTGTTCGGGTTGACTCAAGATTTCCATGGAAGTTAGGTGTCTTCTGATAATGACTCTGGATCGGATTCTGATGATTCCTGTGACAAGCCTACAATTGTCTTTGCATGCATGGCTAAGATAAATGAGGTTAGTCATTCTATTTCTGCTACCTCATCTGTTAAATTAAATTGTGCTGATTGTGAATCTAACAAACCTAAGTTAGAAGCTTTGAAGAATCACAATGACAATTTAATGAGAGAAATTGTGTCTCTAAAGGATACTTATCGACAATCTCTTGAATCTCAAATGAGATATCGTGAAAAGATTGAAGCATTGTCGACGAGTAATCATGATTTCAAAGCTGAGTTATCTGTGAAAATGACAATTAATGATCAAAAGTTTCAAGAAATTTTGAAACATCGTTCAAAGATAACTGAGCTTGAGAATGAGGTTCTTGAGTTAAAGAACAAATTTGGTAAATTTTGAAATTCATCTTTTCTTTTGAATGAAATTATTGAAGTTTCTAGAAAACAAAAGGATTCAAAGAAAGGTATAGGATTTGTTGAAATTTCACCACCATTTCACAATGATTATAAAATTAACCCTTTTGCTCCAACTGAAGAAGATGTTATTCTTAAAGAGCCTGTTATTTCATAAAAATCTAAACCAAGTAAGTCTGAAACTGTTAAAACCCAATCTGTTTCTCAGAAACCTCATGTTCAAAGCAACAAAGTTTTTGTTGAAAATGTTGACAAAGTTATCATTGAAGATGTGTTTATACCAGAAATTATACACAAGAACAAGAACATTCCAAGTTCTAATCACATACTGTGTGAACCTCATGAATTTGAGGAGGCTGTGTATGGTTCGCACACAACTAAGATGAAACAAGATGTTTTTGTCAAACCAGTGAAGGCTAAGAAACCAGAAAAATCCAAAATTTCTGATGAGGATTTGTTGCGTTTTATAAATCTGAATGCACTTAATCCATCATCTGCTCGTGTATTTAAGTTAAAGGGGATGGATACAATGTTCACTGAAAAAGACATTCCAATAAGTATCATCAAACCTGAACTCATTGAGAGTGTGTTTTACAATGAAACCTCTAAAGTTCATGAACTTGAACGTCAATATGCTCATGCGAAAACATCAGCTTCATCTGACACGTTGACTAAAGCAAAACAAGTTTTAAAACAAGCTAAGAAAATTAACTTTGTGAAGTCAACTGGGACAGATACGTCGAAAAGTTTTTCGAATTGTTCTAACTTAGATTTTTACTTGAAAAAGAAATCTGAATTATCTGATGATTTTGCTAAAAGCATGACTAAAAATGTGAGTCATCAGTCATCATCTGTGTCACATGCTCCAACAAATTCTCAACATCATCATGTTGATATGCGAAGTTGTTTTCTTTGAGGTCAACAAGGTCATGTAGTAAGAAACTGTGGCCAGAAGAACTATCAGAATCTTCATCCTTTTATCAAGGATCATTCCAAACCGATTCCCTTGGTAAAGGAGATTCTGAAATGACCTGTGTCTTGTGCTGATGATACTCATATTATGTTTTTGAACATACATCCTCGAAAAGTTGTTAATGTGAATGAAACTCATGGTTCCGTTAAACCTAAGTTTATTCCTACTGAACCAATATGCAAAAATGTTAATTCAAATGTAGTTCAAGCTGCGTATCTAAGACGTAAGTCTAAGAAACCGGTAACTTATTCTCAAGTTGCTGAACAACAATTGAATGCAACTAAAGTTAACTTTTCTTAAGGAAACCAAAAGGTGCCCAAGACTAAGGCCTGGGCTGCCTTTTTGAACTAATCATTTTCTTTTGTGTATAGGGTACATCCAAGACCATTTCTGGTGAAAACTGGATCATGGATAGTGGATGTTCTCGTCATATTACTGGAAATCTTAACCTCTTAACAAATTTGAGAAATATTCAAGGGGGGTTATGTGGCGTTTGCTTGTAATTCCGGGGGTATGATTACACAGGAAGGTGATGTTTCATATAGGAATATTACGTTTGAGAAGGTTAACTATTGTGATAAAGTGGACCATAATCGTAAACCTAATTTACAGTATTTGGAACCTTTTGGGTGTCCTTGTACTATGCTGAAAAAGGATGTGGGAAAGTTTGATGAAAAAGCCATTGAAGGGTATTTCCTGGGGTATGCGTCACCTAAGAAATGGGTTTTTAATTTTACGTCTGGTTGTGTTGAAGAGTGGTACCATGTTGATTGTCAAAAATACACTACTCCTCCACAAGGGAAAGGTCCCGACTGGATGTTTGACTATGATGGCTTATTCGATTCATTTACTCCATCAACTGATCATCCAGATGAATAATTAGTTTGTGCTTATTTTGAAGAACATTTGGAAATTCCAAGGTTCGCAAGTTCAAATGATGTTGAAGCTCCAATAGCTGCTCCAATTGAAGAACCTGATAATGAGTCTCCTGTTCATTATGATAATGCTTCTACTTCATCTGATGATAATGCAATTGTAGATCAAGTTATTGAACTTGATAGTGATGTTTCATCTCCTGAATTGGGTGAACATTACACTAATTTATTTGAAAATGTTGCTATTTCTGAAAATCCTACTCTCAGGAATCATAATTACCATCCACAAGAAAACATTATTGGAGACTTTGATGTAGGGGTTCAGACACGACATCAAGTTGCTTCTTCAAGTGAAAATAATGCTCTATGTGCTTATGCCGACTTACATTCATTTGAAATTGCAATTATTGCTAAATTCACTTGTTTTCTATCTCAAGTTGAGCCAACAATCCTCGTGTGACACTTCAAGATCCTTCTTGGGTAGAAGCCATGCAAGAAGAATTACAACAATTTGCTCGTTTAGGTGTTTTGGATCTTATTGACAAACCTGCTAGAGTCAAGAAGGCAATTCTGACTAAGTGGGTATATAATTGTAAGAAAGATGATCGTGGGGTAATTGTGAGAAACAAGGCACGTTTAGTGGTGCAAGGTTTTCATCAGCAAGAGGGTATTGATTACACTGAGGTGTATGCTCCAGTTGCAAGATTAGAGTCGATTCGAATCTTCCTGGCATATGCTGCTTACAAGAATATCAAGGTGTATCAAATGGATGTTAAGAGTGCTTTTCTCAATGGTGAACTTCATGAGGAAGTGTTTGTCTTACAGCCTCCAGGCTTTGAGGATCCTGATTATCCTGACCGTGTTTACCGATTAAACAAGGCATTATATGGTCAACATCAAGCCCCGAGAGCTTGGTATGGCATGCTTGCCGAGCATCTGACGGATAACGGCTTCAAATGTGGAACTGTTGACTGCACTTTATTTTATAAAAATATTGGTGATGATCTTCTGCTCGTTCAGATTTATGTTGATGACATAATCTTTGGATCTACAAACGACACTTTGTGTAAGGAGTTCGAGAAATCTATGCAAACCAAGTTTGAGATGAGCTCGATGGGAGAGATGAATTTCTTTTTAGGGTTGCAGGTTCATCAGTCTACGAAGGGAATCTCAATTCATCAGATAAAATATGTGAACGATGTCTTGGGCCGATTCAATATTACTGCCGGAAAAATCCCTTCTACTCATCTTCCCTTGGGTCACAATTTATCACCGGATGAATTGGAGGATACCATTGATCCGACCCTCTATCATGCCAAGATTGGTTCTTTAATGTATTTAACTGCTTCTCGACCCGACATAATGTTTGCTGTTTGTTTATGTGCTAGGTACCAAGCTAGTCCCCGAGTGACTCACCTGGCAGCGGTCAAGCGTATTTTGCAATATCTTAGGGGAAATCCTGACATCGGGTTATGGTACCCCAAAGATGAGACTTTCGATCTTACCGCTTACTCAGACTCAGATTATGGATGATGCAAGATCAATTTAAGTCTACTACAGCGGGTTGTCAATTCTTAAGAACCCGGCTTGTTTCCTGGCAGTGTAAGAAGCAGACAACGGTCTCCACTTCAACCGCCGAAGCTGAGTATGTTGCAGCCTCGAGTTGCTATTCCCAGGTTTTGTGGATACAACAACATCTTCGCGACTACAGTTTGAAGTTTCTTACTACTCCAATCTTGATTGATAACTCTGCTGCTATTAGTATTATCAAGAATCCCGTACAGCATTCTAAAACGAAACATATCGAAATTCGATATCATTTTATACGGGATTGTTATGAAAAGAAATTAATTGATCTTGAGAAAGTGCACACTGATTTTCAAAAAGCCGATCTATTTACCAAAGCGTTTGATAAAACACGTTTTAATTTTTTGCTTGGTTTGAATGGATTGAAGACCCTTGCTAAGATCCTAAAGTTAGGATGATTATCTTTATTTTATTTTTGTTCTAGCTTAAATTTTATTATGTTTTTAGGTTTTAGGGGGTGAATCTTAGAAAATACAAAAATATTGTGTCTTTTGTTTGTATAGATAAAACCCAAAAACATTAGAAAACTTTGAATATTCCAAAAATATTGTGTTCTATCTTGTTTTTCTTTCTTGTTTTATCCAAATATTTGAAAACCCAAAAACATTTTAAAAATTAGAAAATAACAAAAAGATTGTGATTTCTGTTTGTACAGATAAATTCTGAAAAAGTCAAAAAGAGTGTGAATTTCCTTGTTTTGTAAAGAAAATCCAAAAAAGACAAAAAGATTGTGTTTTTAGTTTGTAAAGAGAAAAACCAAAAAGATTTTGTGCTTATGTTCGCTGAAAATTATGTCATTTGCTTCTATTTTGAAGGACATATACTTGTATATGTTTGGTCCTGATAATTTCTTGTAAATTTTCGGGTTAGCCATTTACCTGACAAATGGATAGTACTTGGGGCGTTCGTTAAGCTTTCTATTTTATTTTTAGCTGAGAATTTAGTCAGTTATTTAAGTTTGTGAAGCGTGCTTGCATGTTTTGGTCCTGTCTTCTAATTGTAGATGAACAGGATAGCCATTAATTGATGAACTTAAATTAATTGGGGCAATTAAAATCATTTTGTTTTATGCTCCACAAAATTTTGAGTTTTTGAAGCAAAAAGAGAAAATGATAGTACATTGATTATATGACCCCAAATCCAGAAAGAAATAAGCTTAAAAGACTGTGTGCTTAATCATTAGTGCATTGATAGGTCTTAAACAAGCTGTTAGAGTAAAGTAAGTGATATATACTTAAAGAAAAGCCAAATTGAAAGAGGTGTTAGTCTCTAGCAAAAGTCTCGGTGAAGATGGCAGAAATGTAATAACCGATCATACTCAAGCCTTATAGTTGTTGATCACCCAAAAATATAATAAAGCAGATAACAAGCGTTAGGATTCTGGACATTGTGAGTCTTTATGCGGCTTAATCATCTGGGTATCATAAGCATGAATATTTCACTCGCTTTCTAGAGCAAACCCAAAGTCATTAAACTTGATCACCGCTTTACTTTGTACAATCTAAATTACTGACTTGATCAAAATCCGCTGTTAGTCATACAATTGTTCCTCCCTTGCTTGCGTCTCAATACCAATAAGAAACGGACCCCAGGGGATACAATGTATGTAAGCCGACAGCTGGACTCGTGCATACTCACTCACAGTAAAGGAAACTTGATGCATTGCTCAAAGTTTCACAATTGGTATCAAAATTTTGATCAACATTATAATGGTTTAAGTCAAGTTGGGGTGATTTGGCCAAAATCAAATTAAGCTTGAACCGAGATTAGGGGCTGATAGTTTCTGATATTCTGTGCGCTAATTGAACCATAAATCATATCACAAAAATGCTCGAAGGCTTGTTATAAGATTTAAGTGGACAACAATATCAATGACCGACTTAACGCCAGTCGTAATATCGCTGAAATATAAAACTGTGATGAAAGGGCATTTTGGTCAATATGATTCTCTGCTCAAACTCAACAAAAACACAAAAATATGTACTGCTTTTGAAAAATCATAGAAAAACACACAAAGATTGTCCAATTTTTATGTTCGGATGCTTCTTTGTAAATACATTCTTTAATTTTTACAAAATACCAAAAATATTTTATCTTTCGTACTTTACATATTATTTAATGATTTTAAGTTATGTTTCGTAAAAGTGAAACGTTTTTTAAAGTATTCAATTATCGGGATAAAAAGGTTCTCGATAATATATTTAAGTTAAAATTCTTAATTTATTGATAATTATTTAATTCATTTATTTATTTATTTTAAAATTAAATAAAGGGTTTAATTCGTTAAAAACTAATTTGTTAAGTATGAATAACGAACTAGGTGATTCTTTAGCGAACGGGTTTCTATTTCGTTCACCTAATTCGCTTCCGCACTCTGTAACGAATCATCTCTACTTCGTTATACATATTCAACGAATCAAGACACGAGCCATGTCTTGTTCGCTACTCTAAGGTAACGAATTGTAATAACGAATTGTCTAATTCGTTGTGTAAAATTCAAACGAATCGCTTGATTTGTACAATGGGTACCTAGGGTAGCGTGCTAGGCTATATAAGACAGAAAAAGACGAACAGTCCTTCACTGTTCATCTTCTTTCTTCACCCAAAAGTCACGTTTTTTAAATTTTTCTCTGAAATTCGACCTTCAAATTTCGACATTTCAAGGATATCATTGTATTTCTAAGGAATAGATGATCACAACGATGTGATTTTCGTCAAAAATGACTGTGTATTAATGGACTAGTTATGGACTTTTGTGGTCTAAGGGTTTCCCGAGTTCAAAAACCCTGATTTGTTTATGATATATTGTGTTAATGTAGGCTATTTATGATTCAATGTAATCGGAATGCGATTCCGATACCCTTGGTAGACTTTAATCAATGATTGATTCTAGTTTGCCGAGTTCATTATGTGTTAATGGTTTCGGGTTTCTTGTTTACTCCAGTTAACCTAAGTATTTCTGGGTTTTGAGTCTCAATCTCAACACCATGAGCTTAATTATGTGTTTCCAAGTTCAATACGCTTAATGTTTTGATTATTCGACGATAGTTATGGACTAATTGAAGCTGGATTCATGTTGTTGACTATCTGTGTTCATCTTAATTTTGACTTTGATTATGCGGGTCAAAGATTAAGTCTAATTAATTGACCATTCGTTATCTTTAGCGAATTGGAACTGCTTCGTGTCCAATTCGTTAAGGAAATAAACGAACTAGCTCAGTGAATCAGTTTCTTAACGAATCAAATTTGGATTAGCCAAATCTGTAACAAACTAGACTTCATTTCGTTAATCCTGTATAGTTAATTCGCTGTGTCTCTTTCGTTAACTTATTTACCTGATAGCGAATCACTTGATTCGTTATTAGATGGTAACGAATCAGAGTGATATTTACACGAATGACATTCATTTTTATTTATTTAATTAACTTTAAATTAACATAAATGAAGTATTTCAACCGTCTAAACGCGTAAATAAATTAATTACACATATCATATGAAATTGAATATACCATTTATACATAAATAGATATATATTTGTGCTAAATGCATATTACGTCTTCACATTCCTCATATTCGTTCATATTTATACAGTTAAAATGGCTGATCAAGTAAATCAAGATCCACCAGTTGCTGATCAAGGGTAACAAGATCAACCACCATAAGAGCAACCACCTCAAGCCCACCAGGAGGATGTTATTTTGTTACCATACGACATGAAACATAACATCTGTGCATATATTGATCAAGATATTGCTGACGTTGATGTATTTGGAGACATGTTGGCATTTTTAAGACGTTCAGTGATATGTTATGCAATCACTGCTCGACCCAGAGTGTCTCTGAGCATTATTAGACAGTTTTGGGATACTGCTGAGGTTGTGGAGGCGGAAAAACATATTCGAGCCACGATTAATCAAACTGCTATTACAATTGATGTGGGTGTGGTTCGCCGTTTGCTTCAATTTGGTGATAATGATGACAACCCGAGTGAATTTGACAAGCTGTTGATCAAGCGTTTGTTTACTCGTCTGCGTTATGGTGGTGATATTGACAAGTCTATGTTAAACAAGAATGGTTTATGCCCATCATACAAATATCTTCTTCATGTTTTAATTCATTGTATGAGTGGTCGTCGTGGTCGATTTGAAGAATGTAGAAGCAGTATACAGTCGGCTTTTGTTGCTCTTATTCTCAACAAGCCGTTTAACTACTCTGAGCTGGTTTATGATCATCTGCAAGAACAAGTTCAACAAACACTTCAAAAGAAGAAGTTTTTAATGTATCCTCGTTTTCTACAGCTGATTATTCAAGACTTAATTCCCAATTTAGTCATTGATCAAACTCAGATGAATGATGTGCTTCCTATGGAACACATGAAAGCTGATACTGTGCATTGAATGTTGGTTTATAGAAAGGAGAAGCCAAAGGATAAAAGGATGATTGGTCATATAATTAATCCGAATTATGTATGTCCTCCTAATGAACGCTGGATCCACGACGACTCGGATTCTAAGCGTGAAAGGGGAGAAGGTGGGAACGATGATGATGGAAATGATGATGGTAATGCTGCTTTTCAAGAACAACAAGAGGCTGTAAATGCTGCTTTAGCTGCCACCATTGCAGCTCAACAAGAACGTAAGAGGAAAGGGAAAGCGATAGCAACTGGAGAGCCATCGAAGAAAAGACGTGTTTCAGCGGGGTCTGGGGTAATTATTGGTGTTCCACCACCACATAAATCAACGCCTCAACGCTCGGCAGTGCCGCCTACTACTAGCACTCCGATGCTTACATTGACGACGACGTTGGTGTCCCATGAAAGGCTTGGTTTAATCCCTCAAATGGCGTTATCTGAGATACCAAGGCCTCCTGCTACATTATCTACTATCCAGTCAACACCATCTATGAGGCCTCCTCCTCCTCGTGCTTCTACTCCTCCTCCTCCTCCTCCTAGTGATGTCTCGTTTATAAGAATCACTTGGCCTCAGGGACCTATCCAACCTGTTCATCCCTCATTGTACAATATGCAACTGAATCGTAAGACAGAGATGCTGTTAAATCTTCTCCATCTTTATGAAAACCAAATGGCAGCTGACCGTCAGAATCAAGAACGTCTTATGGAGAATCAAAAAAGGATGATGAGTTATATCTCATTTTGTTAGAAGGAGACTAAAGCGCTGAGGGCGATTGTTGAGTCTCAGGGGGTGAAAATGAAAGAACAAGAAGAATTAATCTTGCAGTTGACTTGCAAAGAAGATGCCCTAAAGAAACTCAAAAATGATGATCAAGATCCTGATGAGTCTGGTGCAGGAGGTGAGCCTAAACAATCGCACGGTTCATCTTCCGGTGCTGGTACCAGTGGCGGTGAGGACTCTGGGAAACAGATTATTGTATATCAGGATCCAACTGCTGCTAAGCCAATTGAGATGATTGCAGCTAATACTGTGATATTTGTGGATGGATTGGGGGTGGTTAAAAGTGTGGTGAACAGGGATGAGATAGAAATTGGTGAGTTTGTTGATAGGTCTCTGACAAGGGAGCAGATTTCCATACTACTTGGGTTGAATGATGAACAGTTGACTGTGTTAGAAACTGAGCCTGATGTTGAAGTGGTGAATGAGGAAGGTTTAGAAGATGATCCGTCTCTTCAGATGAATACGGATTTTATTTATGAAAATGAGGATATTGAGATGGAAAACGTAACTGTTGAGGAGTATCCAAACTTGTATCAACACACAAATGTTGATCAAGGTGCTCCGGTATTTCATGAAGTAATTAAAGAAGCAGAAGACCATCTTGAAAAGAAGTCCAAAGGAAAGGGTTTTTATTCTGGTTCTCCTTTTGATCCGTCTGTTGAAGAAATTATGAGTTGGTTCAGATTTAGAGCTGCGGGTAAGATTATTCTGGCACATCGTTATGTAGATCAAAAACGGAAAGACACAGCTGCTGCATGGGTTAAAGAAAATCAAGTGACCTCCTTCAAGACTGTTTCCAAGGTACATGGTGATATTGTCTCATGGATTTATGATTCTGAGCTTAAAGTATGTATAATTAAACGGGAGAAGGGGATCCACTACTACTAAACAATAATGGACGTTCTTACTTTACCGCGTTGCCCTCGCGAGACGTCCATTTATCAATCGTGGGGGTTACCGAATAGCTGAGTTGTTTCATCAACACTTACTGTTCGAGGTCAATCAGGGCTTCAAGTCCTTCAAGCCCCAGGTCCCGAGACATAAGCGTATTGACGAGATTGACCCTAGGACTGGCTGGAGGAAACTTGTCCTTAAAGTAAAGCTGCCGAAGACGATGAAGCGGGTTCATGTGAAGACGATGCCCCAACAGATGCATCTCTTGTTCAACCGCTGATACTATGACAATCGTATTGGCGAG